>NC_090265.1:490849024-491152149 GCF_040414725.1 Anabrus simplex
GAAAGGTGATATTATTTTCTCGCTCTACGCACGGCTTTTTTATTTGCTAGTTGCTTCACGTCGCACCGATACAGATAGGTCTTATGGCGACGATGGGAGAGGAAAGGACTAGGAGTGGGAAGTAAGCGGCCGTGGCTTTAAGTTAGGTACAGCCCAAGAATTTGCCTGGTGTGAAAATGGGAAACCACGGAAAACCATCTTCAGGGCTGCCGACAGTGGGATTCGAACCCACGATCTCTCGGATGCAAGCTCACAGCCGCGCGCCTCTACGCACACGGCCAACTCGCCCAGTAAAGAAAAGTTTGGGTCCACAACATTTATGAGATAAGGGAAACGTACGGAGAGTTTCACCATTTATTTCCTGATCTACTAAAGGACCGAAGTAAATTTTCCCACTGCTTTCGTATGTCCCAAGAAAAATTCTATGAACGATTGAACCTAGTTAAGCTGTGTGTACCGAGTCCGATAGCTGCAGTCGCTTAAGTGCGGCCAGTATCTAGTGTTCGGGAGATAGTAGGTTCGAACCCCACTGTCGGCAGCCCTGACAAGGCCTTTCTTATCCCATAGCAAAAAAACACTTTTCTTTCGCGTTTTTCTTCTTCCTCATTTGCAAATATCGCAACCGCAAATAAGAAGTCCTCCTCGGAACTGGAACTCATATTTCTGTGTGAGCTGCACTTCCCCAACTGGAGAGAAGCGGCGCGGTGAGGTGTGCTGTATGGGCGAAGTCTCGGAAAATGGCCCGTGGAATGTTCCACAAGCTTGTTCCGCGCGGCGCGGAGCGGTTCCCTGCACTGGGCGATTACCTTAACACAGAGCTGCGAACCAGGTATGTCACAATTTCTAACGTACGTACATAGCCACCTTCTTCGTAAGTACGTACACTCTGTTGGTTGTGAATATAGAAAACCACACAGCGTACATTACGGCACATACTCTCGCATAGGTCTTAGTGTATGCAGCCGAGCGCTGGTTCTCTGCTTCGGTGGAATGTACACGCTGTTCTCTGTGAACAGTGACCATTTCCCTATTATTCTTACTTTGTTCAAACAAAAATCTATCGAGGCACCACCTCGATGGATTCTTAAACGTGCTGATTGGCCCAAGTACACAGCAATCGCTACCTTTATCGACGCAAGTGGCCGGAGCGTAGACGGCGACATAACTTATATAACACAAGTTATTCTTGCTGCTGCTGCTGAGGAGTGCATTCCATCCTTTTCAGGGACTCGTCTCCGAAAACTTGTTCCTTGGTGGAACGGAGAAATTGTAGTAGCTATAAAAGAACGCCTCTGCGCTCATAAACGCTACTGTGGCCAATTTAGTAACATTTAAAAAACTCCGCACTAAGGCGCGAGTTCTTATTCGAAAGAGTAAGAAAGCTTCGTGGGAGAGATATCTGTAGTCAATGACTTCACATACACCGTCATCTCAAGTGTGGACTACACTTCGAAGTATTTCGGGTATACAAGGACCATCTTTAGTCCCGGGAATTTCCATTGCACGCAATATCGTCACAGATTCACCTCATATTGCTAATTATCTAGCCAGGCATTTCGCGGATGTGTCCGGTTCCGGGAATTACCATCGTGATTTCTTAGCTCTGAAGCGGGAGGCAGAACGTCATCAACTCAGTTTTGCCACTCAGAGGATTATAACGTGCCCTTTACGGAGTGGGAACTCCGCGACGCCTTAGCGCTTTGTAAGGACACCTCTCCTGGACCAGACAATATCCATAACCAGATGTTGAAACACCTTAGTGAGGATAGTCTATTATATCTCCGAGTGTTCAACCGAATCTGCATAGAGGGTGAGTTTCCGTTTCAGTGGCGAGATGGCATAGTCATTCCTGTCCTCAAGCCTGACAAAAATCCTAAGTATGCAGGAAGCTATAGACCTATTTGTCTCACAAACTGCTTGTGTAAGCTATTTGAGAAGATGGTAAATCACCGACTTGTGTGGTGTCTGGAGAAACGCGGACTTTTGTCCGAGTACCAATGTGGTTTTCGAGCCGCTCGCTCCACCACTGACCCCTGGTACGCCTGGAGAGTTCTCTCTGGGACGCTTTTCTCCGAACACAGCATTTATTGGCTGCTTTCTTTGACTTTGAAAAGGCCTATGACACCACATGGCGATACAGCTTCTTTTCAGCCCTTCTTCAATGGAATTTCCGAGGCAACTTGCCGAACTCTGCTGTACTGCGAGTATGTACAGCAGAATGAGCTGACGTCACACCGGCGCTTCTTGTCCTCCACTGTCCTCTTTGATCATCCTACCAAGTTTCATTGTAATCAGCCCGATCTAGCCTAAACAGTTCCGAGTAAGTACTGGAAAAGAAATATGGATTAATGGTTGCAAACTCAGCGCCGCCCCGCGGCAATATATATTATATGTATTTTGTATTTCACCTACGCTGGACCCAGCGGGAAGATTCACGACAGCACCTGCAGATTAAGCCAAGTATTCCAATAATCTTCACTTAGCCGTGCGGTTAGGGTTGCGCAGCTATGAGCTTGTATTCAGGAGATAGTGGGTTCGAACCTCATCGTCGGCAGCCCTGAAAATGGTTTTCCGTGGTTTCCCATTTTCACACCAGGCAAATACTGGGGCTATGCCTGAATTAAATCCACAGCCGCTACCTTTGCAATCCTAGCTCTTTCCCATTCCTCCCTCGCCGTAAACCCTCGATGTGTTACTGCGACGTTAAATCAGTAGCAAAAAGGAAAAGACAATTATCTACTGTACATACAAGAGGGGTTGAACTAATAAACCAGGGATACTTGCTTTGTGACTTCTATACCGATGAAGAAGAGAAAATATGTTCAACATGTTGATGGTCTCGTTGAGATTTATCCGTTCTTGTAACACGTCTCAGTAACTGCCCCACGCTGTTACAGCTGTGATTTACTCTCTCTCTCTCCAAGCAAAGAGTCGCGCCCCTGTTTGTCCTGATTCAAAGAGGGAAGACATTATTGGTGATAATTCATCCCCATAACTTAGAAATGCTACGATGAATCGAAATGAAATTTTGGAACACGGTGGAGCTCGGAAGTTTGATTATGAGGGGCAATTTATTGCACACTTGAACGCTTCTATCTTTTGACGATAACACGAAAATTATTATACTAATCGAAATGAAATTCCGTGCTCTGTTGGAGTTAGTCGCTACTGTCAGCGGAGTTTTGATTTACTGCTCCATTAGAAGACGGAAGTGATGAAATTACAGCTCGGCGCTTTGCTTTTCGTGAAATGTGATCGTCAATGACATACTGTACAGTATACTTGTGTTCTGTCATTTTGAAACGGTATTTTCCATGTATTATCATTCGCACATACCCTTTCCCTTGCCTGAAAAGTTATCGTTTATTCGCAAAGGGCAGTCCTTCCCATCCGTTGGTGATTTATGTAGGCTACTAACTACTTATGCTCAAAATCGTACACATTAGGTGTTCATTCTGTCCAGTCCGTTCTGCTGTCTAATCCATAAACTTAGATTTTTCAGGTTCGTTCCTGTGAGCGCTAACTGCAGTTAACTATGAGACGTGACCTATTAACAACTAGCCGTTTATAAATATTAAAAAAAAGTAGCATTTCTGAAGCCTGGTCATAGGATGTTATTATTATTATTATCATTACAGTGGCGGAAAAAATATCCAAACACCAAGAAAGGGTTGTACTAGATTAACGTTGCTGGCGTGTTTATACATCTGAAAGATGACGTTGATTCAAATTTCCCGCAAATCGCATTAGCGTGGCGCTAGTAGCGGCCCCATGACGATCGGCTAGGAAAGGTGTAGGAATGGGAAGGAAGCGGCCGTGGCCTTAATTAAGGTACAGCCCCACCATTTGCCTAGTGTGAAAATGGAGAAACCACGGAAAACCATCTTCAGGACTGCCGACACTGGGATTCGAACCCACTATCTCCCGGATGCAAGCTCACAGCTGCGCGCTCCTAACCGCACGGCCAACTCGCCCGGTAATACATGTTTTAGTATAGCCGCATATCTTAGTAAAGTGATTATACACTGGCGGAAAAAAATCCCAACACCAATAAGGGATTGTGCTAGATGAACGAACATTGGTAGGCGTGTTTATACATCTGAAAGATGACGTTGATTCAGATTTCCCGGAAATCGTATTAGCGTGGCGCTAGTTGCGGTCCAGTGACTTTGCACATCAGGTTTGCTTTAAATAAGGGCTGTACTGTGCGAGAGCGTTAGTTACCTGTGAGAGTGAACGGAGTGACTGTGAGTGGATCAAGAATGCCTTTACGATGACGAAGAGGCCAGTAGCAACAGCTCACTGCGGTTGAACGAGGCCGAATAATAGGGCTACGTGAAGGTGGCTTTTCCTTCCGCGCTATTGCAGAACGACTTGGCAGCTCCACTTTGCATGCGTGCTGGCAGCAGTGGTCACGAGAAGGTACGCTCGCAAGAAGAGCAGGCTCCGGATGTCCCCGTGGCACCACCGAGAGGAAGCCCGCTGTATTCGGTGAATGGCTGTGGCGCAGCGGACTGCGTCTGCAGCAGCAATTCGAACGGCAGTTGGCACTACAACAAACTGTTGGAAATCGCTTACTTGAGGGACAGTTCCGAGCCAGACGCCCTGCGGCGTGCATTCCACTTACCCCAAACCACCGCCGTCTGTGACTTCAGAGGTGTCAAGCGAGAGCTCATTGGAGGATGGAGTGGAGGTTCGTTGTGTTTTCCGATGAAAGCCGGCTCTTCCGTGGTGCCAGTGATGGCCGTGTGTTGGTTGGGAGGAGGCCAGGTGAGCGCCTGCATTCCACCTCTCTGCGGTGTCCACACATTGGACCTACACCGGGAGTTCTGGCATGGGGACCAATTTGCTATCACAGCAGAAGCACTCTCGTGGTTATTTCATGTAGCCTGACTGCAGATATGTACGTTCGTCTGGTGATTCGACCTGTTGTGCTGCCATTCATAAACAGCATCCCCGGGGTGTTTTCCAGCAGGATAATGCACGCCCTCACACCGCTGTTGTAACTCCACGTGCTCTGCAGAGTGTCGACATGTTGCCTTGGCCTGCTCGATCCCCGATCAGTCCCCAGTCGAGCACGTATGGGACATCATTGGACGATAACTCCAGCGTCATCCACAACCAGCATTAACTGTCCCTGTATTGACCTACCAAGTGCAACAGGCATGAACCCCACCCCACAAGCTGGCATTCAGCACCTGTACGACACAATACATGCACGTTTGCAGCCTGCATTCCACAGTTAGGCGATTACACTGGTTATCAGTGGACAAGCATGGCACATCTGCGATGGCTTTTCTCGTGCGGATATTAACCTGTAGTCTTGTACCTGTAATCAATTAAATATGTTACCTCGACAAATATATTGCCAAAATTTCCGAATTCTACATTCCTTATTTCATGGTGCATTGATATTTTTTCCGCGAGCGTATTATTATTATTATTATTATTATTATTATTATTATTATTATTATTATTATTTTATTCACAATTTTTCACAATTTTACAGTTATAGATGAGTACCTTTTTTGGTACCAGATACAGGGAAGAGGCACTACACTGGGTAAATACAAAAGGCCGTGTCCAAAGTCCAGGGTGTAATAGAATACGTAAAAATTTGCGGAAATAAGATAGGAACTCGCGTCGTACCTTGACATTTAAGCACCGACTGTAACACCCCCATGTACTCGTCGAACATCCCTCACTTCTTAATTGCTTGAATGCTTGCTGTGCGACTCAACCATTGTCCCGCGTGATTAAAGGGCCGTTACGAAGTGAGGAATGTTCGAGCAGAACATTGGTGAAACACATGGAAACAATCATCACCCCATTTGACATGTGAGAAAACTTCAGGATGAGGTTTCGAGTTCCTGTCTTATTTCTACATGTTTTAACGTGATATGATACGCTCTGATGTTCGAAGATGCAATTCTGTATTCACCCTGTATATACAGTACAAGACATTTTTGTCTGCAGGCCTACATTGCTCAGGATTTAAAAACAATGGTATTTCTGTGCCGGCCCCGTGGTGTAGGGGTGGCGTGCCTGCCTCTTACCCGGAGGCTCCGGGTTCGATTCCCGGCCAGGTCAGAGTTTTTACCTGGACCGGAGGACTGGTTAGAGGTCCACTCAGCCTACGTGATTAGAATTGAGGAGGTATCTGACAGTAAAATAGCGGCCCCGGTCTAGAAAGCCAAGAATAACGGCCCAGAGGATTCGTCGTGCTGACCACATGACACCTCGTAATCTGCAGGCCTTCGGGCTGAGCAGCGGTCACTTGGAACGCCATGGCCCTTCAAGGGCTGTAGTGCCATAGGGTTAGGTTTGTTTGGTTTGGTATTTCTGTATCGATCGTGTCCACAGCAACAAGGAAATGCACTTTTAAATTTTCCGTCATATATGTATGTATATATATGTATGTATGTATGTATGTATGTATGTATGTATGTACGGGCATCACGAGAAAATGGCTGGAGAGAATTTAATGAAAATCGGTGTGTAAAGTCTGAGAATAAGGTACCACGGTCTAGGCTATAAATAATTTTATACACGCTGGATCAAATTGTAGTTTAGGGGAGCGTGCCTATTAAAAAATGCCTTTGTTATTGGTCCTATCGAAAAATATTACATAACAAAAGTTATAGAGAATACACGTTCCAATCATTTATGTCTTATACAGTTTTACCATACCGACTATGATAATAGAATTAATGGATTTAGATAATTTTTTGCTTAGTCCATATCAACGCCGAGCATTGCTAAAATGGAATTTTTTTCTTTTTGCTAGCGGCTTTAAGTCGCAGCGACACAGTTAGGTCTTATGGCGACGATGGGATAGGAAAGGCCTAGGAGTTGAAAGAAAGTGGCCTTGGCCTTAATTAAGGTACAGTCCCAGCATTTGCCTGGTGTAAACATTCGAAACCATGGAAAACCATCTTCAGGGCTGCTGACTGTGGGATTCGAACCCACTATCTTCCGGATGCAAACTCACATCCGCGCGCCTCTAACCGCACGGCCAACTCGCCCAGTGGAAAAATGGTTTAATGGTGTTAACTGGCGATGGCTTTTGTCATGATTGTCTTAAGGTGTAAAACCGCGTGGTCATCGGTCCATATCGACAAGGAAAATTGTGAAGATGATTAAGAAGTGAGAGAAATCTTAAAGGAACGATCGCTTGAAGAATTACACAAGAGGGAGTCATGAAAGAAGAAAGGGCTGCCTTTACATTCGATGCCCTAATATCTCAGAGTAGTAAGAAAACTAATTGTGAAGGCCTCCAACATCGAAAGCTCATAAAACTGATCAACAATAACATTACATTGTGATGTGATTTGTCTCTTCTGCTGACACTCATCTCCGATAGATGGGCTTACTGCTGCGTTCCCAGTAAAATAGTATGCCTGAATACTGGCTGAAAGTAGCTGGAGAGTTAGATAACTTAGCACATTTTATATGATTTTCCCGTCATGGACGGGTACTACAGCTAGTCTATATATTTTTTAAAAAATATGAAAACTAAAGTCAATCAGTCCGGCCATTCTATCCGGTCGATTTCCATCATTTTTTAAAAACTGAAAAGTATTCATGCACAGATTTGTCATCAGGTACTATAAATGACTTAACTACCACCTTCCTCAAGTTATTTGATTTTTTCAATTTTTTGTCTCTTTGAAGCAATCATATCTTTGGTTCTAATTGAGGTACGGAGTTCGCTTTAGCCTAAGAACACTCAGTGGATCAAGCTCTTTCATATCAGCTCTTAACTATTCACATTGCTTGATTCTGAGGAAGGTTATTAGTGCACATTCAATTTGACGTCTCATTTCTTCAACATTTTTTCTCATTGAAGCAATCATATCTTTTGTTCTTATAAGGTACGCAATTCGTTTTGGTCTAAAACCCCTTAATGGATCAAGCGCTTTCTTTTGAGGTGATTCTGAGAAAAGTTATGAGTACCTTTGTCTCCATGACGAAGATCTTTGAAGGACTTTTTAACAGTTCGGCGCGCAGTGTTGTTCCAAGGAACGTTTAATTCAGTTTCTTTGTGTGATGTATTTTCAAGTGTTTTCAGCAGATCATGTGCTTTATTTCATCAACTCAAAACTTTGCAAATTCTTCGGGGAGGGTAGTAACGAACAACACCATACTTTGTACATTGCGGGCGGAGCCAGCGGGAAACTGCTAGTTTATACTATTTACGAACAACTTCTATGGACGCTTCATATGGTGGAATCCTACAGTGGGTGTTCCATCTCCAATAATTTTCGAACGATGTGGCAGGTGGTTGATGTTTACTGATTTTGAAGTTTTATGTTGTTGTAGGTTGAGCATTTTAGGACTATTATAGATTGTCTTTGGAATTAGCCTTTTGCACGATATTACTGCTAACACTGTCATTACTTTCATGACTCTCCACGTTACTTTAATTTCTAACGAAAAATCAGTGTGCCTAGATATTTCTTTTTCTGTGTGTATTGTCTGCGGGTCGTGGGATCGAATGTATGCTATATCTGCGATGTAACAGGTTTCCTTCATCTCATTACGTAACACGATGCTTGGTCTCTTACGTAGTATTGTCGGTGATGATACTTCTGTCCCAATGAAAAGTCTTCAGTGTTCATTTTCAAGGACTGACTATGGTGCATACTGATTTAGTTGGTACTGTTATTATTTACCTTGAAACCTGTACAGATATTGTGGGAATAGACAAGCCTTATGTCCAGATTGAGGATGTGAGCTGCAGACAGCCACGGTTCGATAGCTACTTGTCCCCTAATACAATTTATAGTATGGGTGTGTTTGTCCTAGTATATACTCGAATGAACACCGTTATCTGTAGTCGGCAGCCTCTCACTCAGCTGCCCTAAAAGCTTACCCATTATGGTGGCCCCTGGGGCTACAGTAATTTGGGCAAGTGTTCAGCCTGTGGCTTAGTGACCGCACCACAGCCTGTTACTGCTCATTCAGCAGTACAGAACTGCCTGCCTTCCTCTTAGGGGGTTGGAACGAGAGCAGAGTGGCTATTCTTGCGAATGAAAGTTGATGAGGAGCTATGACTGGATTTCACTCTGGGTGGGGTTGGTAGAAGGCGCATCTACGGTAAAGGTGTTAGTGCCGGGTATGTGTGAGGACATGTTCGGCTCGCATGGTGCAGTCTTTGTAAGGCAGACCCTCCAGAGAGGGCGGGCGGCATTTGCCTTGCATGGGAACTGCGGTTTATTTGGTGTGTGGTGTGTGAGTTGCAGGGATGTTGGGAACAGTGTAAACGCCCAGTTCTCGAACCAGGGAAAATAACCATTTAAGATTAAAATCTCAATCCGGTCGGAAATCGAACGCGGGCCCCCTTTGGACCGAAGGCGAAGCGGACTACGCTGACCATTTATTGAAGGAGCCGGACTACTGGGATTAATAATGTCGGTAATGTAGCGAAAAAATCAATGGTAAGAAATAAAGGAAACTAATCAGAGCTTCCCGCAGAGGAAAGCTGTACATCCTAGTATAGTTCCAGTCTTCTGTTGGCGTAACTCCAAGCTGGTTTATTTTGTCTCATTTTAGTGACCTACTTCTCCCACAACAAAGTTTATATCAATGGCGGTATCGTCATGGAGGGGAACTCGTGTCCCCGCACAGAAAAACTGACCAACAACTTTACAGACATCATGTGGCGAACATCAGCTTCCCACTATCTACAGAAGGGTTGCTAACGAGTGAAACTATTCGCTATGCGGTGTTTATCACCTCACAGTTCTCTCTACAGTTCATATCTCGTGCCACGTCTGCCATACGGGAGATTTGGGACACCTAAGATAAACTTACCTTTCTCCACACTGCTCTCGGAGAGTAGAGGTACCATCAAATCTATTCCCCATCTTATTTGAGAAACGTATGCTTATTGTTATGATTTATTTATTTTTATTTATTTATTTATTTATTTATTTATTTATTTATTTATTTATTTATTTATTTATTTATTTATTTATTTATTTATTTATTTATTTATTTATTTATTTCTCCTGGCAAGATCAAGGTGAGGTGGACTTCTTTTACTTCTAACAAGGTTAATATGAAATACAACTTTCCATATATCTTTTTAATTAATTAATTAATTAATTAATTTATTTATTTATTTATTTATTTATTTATTTATTTATTTATTTATTTATTTATTTATTTATTTATTTATTTATTTATTTATTTATTTATTTATTTATTTATTTATTTATTTTTTCACTACAGCTTCTTTTACTAGTAGATCTGCGTGTTCCACAAAGTATATTCAGGTTATAGTTCAGCAGTTACACAGAAGATTTACCAACTTCTTAAAAGATGTGGTGAATGAATACTATGAACTGCTTTTAACAACTTAGTTTTTTGAATACATGATAGAGAGGTTTCACAAATTCATTGTTTGAGTAATTCAGGTGTCTTGCTCTCGGAAACACAGAACAGTAAAAAGCAGATAATGTACTGTTTGTAAGGATTCCAAAAAAAATGAATAATCGTCTTAAATATTTATCTTAAATCGCTCAAAGTATGACTTGAATTTACATGGTCAGATAATAAAAATGGAGTGAGTACAAAGTTCAGCTCCAACATTTTACACTGAAGTCGATACTGGATCTCGGGAAAAAATGTTCCGCTCGTAACGCATCCATTCGGGATTGCGGTCCGAAAGTTGTTCCACTGATGTATTGTGTGTATGTCCACGAAGCCAGGAGAGACGCGTTGGTAACTTGCTGAGTTGCTGGCCTTATATTACCAGCTATTTTATTCGTGTCGTACTAGTCGATTATTGAGTCCAGCGCTAGCTGATAATCGCTGTATAACTGCACTTTGGTTGTTGTCTTTACACCGTACTAGAGCAGACTTATTGGTCCTTGCATATATCTTACAGCTTACTATATTCTAACTGAAATATTTGTGAATTATTTAACCCGGCAGAGGTAACGCGGGCTGCTGCCAGACCCCCACCGTGATATCTGGAATGACTACGTCCGTGTTTGGTTAGCTATACTGTTAATACTTGGCCTACCTTCATTCGGGTGTTCTCTTAACAAGTTCCTACATGCATGTCCATTGTTCTTTGCCTTGGAGAAAGAAAACAGCCAGTTAATGTGACTGGGGTACCCGTGGACCCGCACGTCACCGTTTGTGGAACTTTTAATTTACCGAAGACTAGGCCATTCTTATTAAATTGATTACTATACATGTGCACGAACCACATGAAGAATGTTTTCGAACCTTCCACTGATGCTGCAGAACACATAACAAGTGAATCTGAATCAATCGTAAACCGAAACAGAATTGCAATAAAAACTACAATGATGGCAAACGGTATTTTTGTTGTATCCGTTTTTTGATGTGACAGTGAAGTATTTTACACAATAGCGCAGTTTCAATTTCTGTTAAAACCTCGCTTACTGTTCATTTATTTAATAATATTTGGTTTTGTTTCATTCTAATATCGCAACAGATAAGAAACTGATGGGGGTCCGGGGAAACCCCACGTTATTACTGGCGTTACGAAAAGTCACGTTACTTCTCTCGTAATATATACAGTATATATAAAACTATATATATTTTATATAGTTTGCTCTAGCTGCTAAATTTTGTAAACGTTTAAAAGATCGTGTACACTATCAAAATAAATAATTACTAACTAAATTATTTATAACTAAGCTAAAAGTACCGTGCGAGTCGGCTGTGCGGTTAGGGACGCGTAGCTGTGAGCTTGCATTCGGGAGATAGTGGGTTAGAACCTTACTGTCGGCAGCCCTGATGATGGTTTTCCCTTGTTTCCCACTTTCACACCAGACAAATTCTGAGGCTGTACCTTAATTAAGGTCACGGTCGTTTACTTATTGTAAGAAAAAAAGGCTGCATCGTCAGCGTATGGAATGATGTTAAATTGTGTACCTTATGTATTACCAGAACCCAGATTTTGAACTTTTACGAAGGCTAGTCTACGGCAAAAGAGCCGTTCAACCACTTTGGTGCCCTCTTCTCACAGAAGGTTGGCGGCTTTCACGGAATAAAATATTTCGTGTTTCCCATATCAGAGTTGCCGTATCGTGGATGTCGAACTACTGACGGAGTACCGCATCCAGGAAAATTATTTTCTATGATCAGTTATACAGGATGTCCCAAAAACATTGACAGCGCTTAGTATGTTGTGCGGGAAGGCACTCTGATCCGTTTTCAAGAAGGGACCCATTTCCCGAAACGCACAGCTTGGGCGCTGTAACGCATCGAAGTGTGAGATGGGTGTGCGTTCCGCATGTCGTCAATAAACCCAACGTGAGTAGCACATCGGGCTAATTATTAAACGGGGTTCAAACTGTGTACCTCCTACGTCATTGCAGAGCGTTCATCGGCGGTGCTGAGCCTCAAGCACATGACCCAATATGTGCGGTTGTCTTTGACGAATTTTAATCGCTCTGTACACTCGAACAATAAGGTCCTCCGCTGGCGTTACAGCAGTATTATACACCATACTCTTCATACTACCTACGTGGAACTGCACAGCTTCTCTTAGTCGTCTCTCGATAGCCACGAACGAGCATCTGTGTACTGGTACATATCGCACTGCTGTTAACAACGTTCCAGCACTGGCAGATTACAGTATTCAAGTAACGCAGTAGGATGCGCATCAAAGACTGTGTGGAGGAATGTAGCGCAAACGCAGGAATGTTATTAGGCTGAAGTCGTCCATCCGCAGTACACAGATGGCTAAAGGGTTGCATACCTTCCGTATTAAGACACCAAATCGGAACAAATTGTCACAACCGTTCTGAATTCGACACTCTCCAGCGCCCAAACCGTGCATTTCGGACAGGGGATCTTTCTTGAAAACCGATCAGTCCTTAATCCCGCACAACATACTAAGCCTTGTCGGTGTTTTGGGGAACACCCTGTATCAGGCTGTATTTTGTCAGTTCGGAAGATGTGACCGGATGATTTCCCGATACGACGCGGACGGTGTACCTCCTCGTAGATGACCTGGTCTACCCACGGGATCTTGAACATTTTGCGATACATTCATATTTCAAAGGCGTGCAGTCGATTCATTAATGGAGCCTTTGGTGTAGATCCTTCGACACCGTTGAGCAGCACTGGTAACACGCAGCACTTCACGACACGTCAAGGGTTTCAAATCGAAGGCCACGGTTGCACACAATATTGTCGCGGGATGTCCGCGGTTTCGTTTTGGGAACGAGAGGGGGCGAATTAGTTTGGCCCCGCCTACGAACATTATTGACGTCACTGCTAAACGACTGGCCCAGCCTATTTTTCGTAGTGTGTACCACTCAGGAGGACGAACGAGAAGTGGATGATCCCCCCTTCATCTGACGTCTCCCTAGAAATCGCTAGACGGTTAGACCGAGAGTGTTCTGCATGTATCCATTTTGTGGAATAATCTGGAATCCTTAGCCGGCCTATATACACCAGGCAGGTGGTCAGCGAGGGTGTTCAGTGGAGTTCTCTCTTTGATTCAGGTCCATCGTGAAGTGAGTTCTGTCGCGAAATCGAGGCACAAGTCTGTCTGCAATCTGTGAGTATCCCGGGTGTCCCGAATGTCGTGTCAGCGCGGGAGTCTGACGAAGACCGGCGAGTAGCATTGAAGAAGGTTGTTGGACTGTACGACCGACGAAGGAGTGCAGTGAGAGTGCACTACATGCATAATTTGGGGGAACTGTGCAACTAGTGTGACAGTGTTAGTGTAGACCTATGAGTAGCCGTTGGTAAAATACCTTTTATGCCCGGTTTCTTCAGCGAATGTCAAGTGTTAACGCTGCTGTTAAGTAGACTTAACACACTATTTAACAAAATGACGGTCTCATCAGGATTTGTTAATACCGACAAATTCTTAATACACACTTGTGTTAAATTAACATAGCACCTGCCCTGTGTTAAACCTTCTAACAGCTGTTAACGTTTCAAAATGGCAGCATCTAGAAGACGTAAGTTTGAAGCTATACAGCTGTATGAAATATATAAATTGAAGGAGGCAAAGGATGACCCATCAATAACAAAAAAATGTCTTTTTACAGTTGTCAGAAGAAAGTTCTCTACAAGAATAGGTATCAACTGTAATTACCAAAGCCGTAATAAACAACATACTAGCAAAAATTTAAAATAGGTTATAGTTCTCCACAGACTGCAACTTATTAGTGTCTCCAGTGCAGAAGTAGCGTATAGTTCGTAGACATTATGCTTCAGACTCTTTTCATGTAATTGTAGGCGACTAGGCACATGAGTGCAAGACAAGAATGTTTAGAATGTTGCTAAGTTTCCGCTGCATTGGTAAAGCATTACATTACTTTCCCCTATTACAAGATATTAGAATTATTCCGTATTGACGGTTTTCACTTTACAAAGGTGAAAAAAATGAGTGTATCCTCCTAATTCAATACATCATATATTCCATCCTTAGACGAAGTATTCAAATTCAAAACATGTTTCGGCTCATTTGGGCCATCTTCAGTGAAAAAGGGAGGGGGGGGGGTTTGAAATAATTTACATAATACAAAGCTAAAAATGACAAAAATACATAATGAAGGAACGAATGAAAATCAAAAGAGAGCCTAGAGGGAAACAAAATTAGCACAATATACAATATTTAGGTCATCATGTGGAGCAAAAAAAAACTCACTGCGACGAAATTAATTGAAACAGGGGTTAATACAAAACTTGATTGAAACTAAAAACTGTGTTAACTTAAGAAGAAAAGAAATGAAAACAAATGATACAGATGGAAATGAACAATAAGTGAGGTTGCGGACCTCTTAGTTTACAAAATATTGGCTTTGTAACAATACAATAAAATAATACCCGAAAATCTTTAAAGATGTATATCAGTTATCACATTTTGGTGGTGGTGTAAGAGCTTTAGATTGCACTCATACAGGAATATATTGAATGATGATGTATAACCGACCGTTCTCTTATTTTTCAAGCATACCCGCATACTTTCAAATTACATCTATAATAACGTTTGTCTCGTACTCATTATAATAAACGCTTCTGCTGCCTCCTGCTGCAACTGTTTGTCTTCGAAATCTCCGATGATAATATCAACTAAGTGTGGCAAAATACAATTTCCAATATACCGCTGAGGTCGCTTTATGTAAAGAAACAAAAGACGCTTATTGCCAAACACGTTCAGAAATCTCACGGGAAAAGTGTTAGTTTGTATTTAACAGTTGTTTCGTAACAAGTGAAGAAAATGTGTTCGTGAGACAGGGGATCAACTGCAGTGTTAAGTTTAACATTTGTTTGTGACATTTGTTAAGTAAAATGTAACACAGAGTTGAAAAAAACAGTTGTGTGTTTGTCACCCTGTCGGCCTATCACGTTACAATAATGTGCTAATTTCAGAAACGCACTTCTTGCAATGCCGACTCTGGTTTTACATTGCAAATCCGGACTCTGTTGTATTAGCCACCATCCTGTTCTGTTTGCTAATTACCATGCATTTTATTTTGTGAATGTTTATTATAAAGAGTTCTTGCTCACTTCATTGATATGGTTCAATAGGAATTGAAGTGTAAGCATGTAACTAATCAAACAAATGTTATTGTACTGATTTTTGTTTCTGCTTTTAAAGTCCATAACCATTATAATTTAGCACAAAAAAACGAAGTCGCCAAAGAGTGAAAACCAATTCCGTTCTTTTACATTACATAGAATGATAGAGATACGTTTATCCGAACTTCATACTTTACAATACATTTTTAGCGAATGTCACATTCTAATGCATTTTAAATGCGAAAGATGCAATCGATGTCGCAAGCACTGCTGTCCTCTTTGAAGTGTTTGGAATCGGAGAAAGATTCGCGAAACGTTTTAAATAAACGATATCTTTGTATATCGCCAGTGGATTGAATGGCTTATCTAAGGCCGCGTTCACACTAAGGCGATATAAGATAAGTGATATATCGTAAGCGATATACGATACGCGACACGCACAGACAGATACTTGAAATCTAATGGGAGGCGATAAAAAAGGTTCACAGCTACCCGATTTCACAACATATCGCAAGTGATATATCTCTCGAAGTGCAGCTTGCTAGTCTCGTCAGCGATTAGCATTTCGAGCTGTGAACATGACGTGAAAAAGAGAAGACAATTTTGTAATACCTTTCATTAATTTAGTGGAACTGATTGGTACAATTTGTAAATTAAAAAAAAGTAAAATATCAAATTAAAACTGCTAAATTTTATTAATACTGCTTTTTATATTCATATCTACGTATAGTAATCAGTTTTTTATCTGAAGAAATGGCCTACCTGAAGGGCGTATCTTTTTTTTTCAAATGTTCGTGACACTAGAATTTTCAGAAAATGAAAGTTTTCAGGATTAATTTGATAAAACTCTCTGAATTTTGATTCATGTTGAGACAGCTCTCGAGAAACAACAGCCGAGCTATGGTGCAAGATTGTAGGGATGTACCAAGTATTTCCGTTTTCCTCTCATTCTACGCCTAAACCAATAAGCCACTAGAACGTCTTCCTCACTTGAACTCATATTTGTAACTGATGTAGTGAGAATTGTGTTCCCACCAAATTGTTATCGCCCAGATCGAGCCGATTTATCGTCCAGTGTCATGAACCTACCTGGCAATATATCGTCGCAATATATTCCTTACTACATATCACTTATCTTACCTTAGTGTGAACGGCGCCTAAGGGACACTGATTTCAGCAGCGGCTATGAGTCACGGGCTTGTAACTTGGTATCGACGATTACTAGAACAAGTTACTGACGAGAATCTGCTATTGAGAAAATCTCCTCTCTCCGCTGCCAGCTGAACGCTTACTTTCTGAGCTCCAGTTGACAGGTTTCATCCCTGCTGAGGCCGGTGCTATTTCAAGGTACTCGAATACGTCAGCTTTCTATCGTATCTTTAGCAACACGTTAAAGAACTACTGCGGAACTAAATTCCAAATCCCGGGCGCCTCCGAAAACCGTGAAAGTAGTTTGTAGAATCCAAAACCAATACCATTATTATTATTATTATTATTATTATTTTAGTAGTATAAATAACGTTATATCGTGATCATAGCCACAAGTCCGCATACTGGTTTAGTTGCTTTATGGAATAGTGACTACGAAACCCCTAATTGATTCTGTAATTGCTTCAACTTCACTTGAACCAGATTTCTCATCCCACAAAAACTCCCTTGGGCGAACTCTTATTCTTTCTCGCTCCCGACGATATTGTGTTTATGAGAGCTGGAGAGTCTTCCATGTTCATGTCTTTCGTGACCTTTCTCTCTCTGAACCCAACTTGGCGGGTGAATTTGCTGAAACACGCCAGCCGCGTATTGGCACGGAAAATATCTAGTGGTACAAAATTCGAGTTTTTCGGCGTCTCCGAAAACCGTTGAAAAGAGTGTTAGTCGGACGTAAAACCGATAACATCATTACTCTTCCTTTTGTCGATATCTTCAGTCCTTGAAGATTCTATCTTTCTCTTACACGATTTTTGTTTTACGTCCTAATATCTACTTTTACGATGTTTAGAGCTGTCGACGTGCCGGAATTTTGTCCCGCAGGATATTTTTACGTGCCAATAAATCTACCAACGCGAGGTCGAAGCCACCAGCTTGAGCTCAAAAGGTTAGCGCTCTACCGCCTGAGCTAGCCAGCCCGGCTAAGAGAGGTTGATGATCTCTTTTTTCCCATTAAAACGATAATCTCCACCAACACCGCATTTATCAGGATTTGAACCGCGGCAAACTTGGCGAGAAGCCAGTGATGATGCCATACCCGTTCAAGGTTACGTATTGCTTTAATAGCCATATCGTCACGAAATAGCAGGTTGTTCAAATTATCATGTGTGAAAGGAAAGAAGCGGAGGGTAGAAGTGTTTATAACATAAGAAAGAAAAGTTCTCCTTTTGGCATTGAGCCCAGCGGGGATGTAAAGGTTAAGGCTCCAGGCTTTCATGAACTCTGGCACTGAATATGAGGTGACTGGCCTTCCTTCACGTCACTAATCATTTCTGCTGCAGGCAGAGATGCCCTAAAGCCGTGTGGAATGCTGAGGACAAAGCAGAAGCCTTATCGGCTCTGGGATCTCGCTCTTTCCCGTCAGGCGGCCGACCCCTTAGCGATATGTTGGAGCGTCTAATTCCACACATTTGTGAAGACAGAGGAAGAGTACTATGACGTTTATTGGTTTTTACTTTTACAAGTTGCTTTACGTCGCACCGACACAGTTAGGTCTTATGGCGACGATGGGACAGGAAAGGGCTAGAAGTGGGAAGGAAGCGGCCGTGGCTTTACTTAAGGTACAGCCCCAGCATTTGCCCGGTGTGAAAATGGGGAAACCACGGAAAACCATCTTCAGGGCTGCCGACAGTGGGATTCGAACCCACTATCTCCCGGATGCAAACTCACAGCCGCGTGCCCCTGGCCACACGGCGAACTCGCCCGGTCATTTTTGAATTTATAGTGATAGGTGTTATACGATTTTTCTTGTTGATTTCCTTCTGACGTATCAGTACGGTGTTTTCCCAAATCCTTTCTGGCCGCATGCCTCTTAGCTTGCCCCTATATGATATTTAAACAATTTCTGCGCTTTCACTATAAAACGGGACAACTTCTAAACTATACATGCAGGCCAAGCTATGTAAATGCTATTACAATCTTAACAAGATTTAGAAGAGTGAGCCATTAATTTAGTAAAGATATGTTTCTAATTTATTGATTTTTTACTTCAAACTAATACGTAAAAAAACTTATTGAGGGCTACCTTTTATATACAGAGTATATCTAAATCCCAACGGCCGTAGCCGTGTTGAAACACCGGATCCCGTGAGATCTCTGAAGTTAAGCAACATTGGGCGTGGTTAGGAGTTGGATGGGTTGCCACGCGCTGTTGGTGGGGGGTAAGGGAATGGAGGAGCGGAAAGGAACTCGCCACCCTACCGCACGTAAACTCCGGCTCAGGAACACCTCTGCGAAGGTTCGGACCTGCCTTCGGGCAGTATAACCCTTACCTTACCTATAAAAAACAAGGATGCTCTTCCTGTTATGTATAAATCGGATTGGCGGAGACAATTTCTCTTTTCGAGACAATGAGGTTACTTTGTTACTTCCGGGCGCACATTGGCGAATTCGCCTTATTTGCTGTGCTGGAGCGCAAACCGTTGCCCGCCGCTGTACTTCAGGGAAGAGATGGGACAGTGTTGCCAACTTATATTTTCAAGATCCGCTAAATACTACTAAAAATCAGCTAAAATTCTGCCAAGAAATCCGATCTCAAATAATAATAATAATAATA
The DNA here is from genome assembly GCF_040414725.1 of Anabrus simplex. Classification (NCBI taxonomy): domain Eukaryota; kingdom Metazoa; phylum Arthropoda; class Insecta; order Orthoptera; family Tettigoniidae; genus Anabrus; species Anabrus simplex. The sequence continues at coordinate 490,868,316 of NC_090265.1, forward strand.
ATAATAATAATAATAATAATAATAATAATAATAATAATAATGAAATGGCGTATGGCTTTTAGTGCCGGGAATGTTCCAGGACATGTTCGGCTCGCCAGGGGCAGGTTTTTTTGATTTGACCCCGTAGGCGACCTGCGCGTCGTGATGAAGATGAAATGATGATGAAGACGACACAAACACCCAGCTCCGTGTCAGCGAAATTAACCAATGATGGTTAAATTTCCGACCATGCCGGGAATTGAACCCGGGACTCCTGTGACCAAAGGCCAGCACGCTAACCATTTAGCCATGGAGCCGATAATAATAATAATAATAATAATAATAATAATAATAATTGTACCGGGCGGTACACCTCCACGCCGCTAATTTAAAAATTGCGCCAGGTGAAACTCCTCTGCTGGAGGAAGTCTGAACTTTATCTACGCTGTTAATTCTTTACCTTCTCAGAAGATGTCACCACGTGGAAAATTTTGAGTTTTTGAACTGTGTCATTTTTGATGTGTTTTTGTTTCGCTTGAAGTAAGAAGTGTAAACTTTCTCTCCTAGAGGACACTACTGAAGATCAACAATAGTGCACCCTAGTGCGGAGTCAAAGAACTATTTTGTTGGAGAAATTTTTATTTCAAATGTTTGTTTCTTGTTAAATTTCCTTCTGTTATTGTTTAAGTTGGCTGTATACCCCTCTTTTTCCCCTTGTTTTAGGTTTATCCAATCCCGAATTTCTTTTAGTAATTTCCGACCAATCCGATGTATTTTCCCCCAACTTGGATATGTTTCTGTACCCTAGCCAATAAAATTATTGTGGGCGGGTGTTTTCATTCCCCTAACGCCTAGAACCTTCCGCGAGAGGATATAAACTGCTGATTTTTGGGTCTCTGCGCTACTTCTGATCCATCTTTCAGTGTGTAAAGTACATAGCAGGGGGCGGGAAGCGCCTCTTTCTTCGGCAGCGGTCAACAACAAGGTAATGGCCGATTTATAACTTCTTTCTTTGCTAGCTCAGCAGTTTAACTTTCGGGGCGGGTTCTAAGCGTTCAACCATGTAGCCTTTTCCTAAAATGTAACTACTCTTTTCATATATTCTCTTTTAAAGCTTCATACTGGGATAGAGAGTGCTAACCCTCTCGAGCTCCCACTCATATTGTTGTGAGGTGAACTTAGTTTTCTCAACCTATTCTTCGTTAACGTAAAACAAATTGTTCTCTTCTTAAGTCACCTCTTTAGTATGGGATTAGCCCTTGTATTAACGGCCTAGGGCCAAGTAGGTCTTAAGCAAAGTGTATTGGGAGTGCAAGTTCGCCTCCTCTCAAATTGTATTTTAGAGGTCATGCATTAACCTTCTTGTCATTTAACAGACCTCAGTAGGTTGGGTATTTTACCCCTGTGTATATGTCCTTGGAGGACAGCTTAAAGGTGGAGTTCGGAGTGGCCTATGATAGGCTTGTATTTTAGGGGGAAGTTGCCCTTTCTTGAAAATTGTGTTTCTGCCTCAAGGAGGCTATTGGGTGTAATTGAAAGCAAATGTTTCTGGCATGTTTGGGGGTTTTCGGCCCCTTTGTTGTATGGTGTTCATTGTAAGGTTGGGCTCATTGCTCAAGAATTATGTTTCTGACTTTTGAAGCCCCAAATGGGGTACCTATGTAAATGTATTTTTCAATCGTGTTTCGGCTACTAAGTACCTGTTCTATTTGTTGTTACCTAATTTTGAAAAGAAAATATAACCTTGTTAAATTTTAAAATTAATTTCACTTTAGTAGCTTGAGACCTATTCACCACCCAGCACCTTCTTTCATGAATAACTACCACAAAAACACGGTAACAATAATAATAATAATAATAATAATAATAATAATAATAATAATAATAATAATAATAATAATAAAAATAAAAGTAAATGTCTGCATTCATCTGATCTGTGAGTTTCACTGGGAACCGGCGAGCTAAAACTTATAGGCGTTTTACTGCCGGGTGCAAACTAGGTGAATCCCCTACCTCAAGAACCACACATAGAACAGTCTTCCATCATAGCATAAATATAATGCTACTCTCTCTGTTTCATTACCTGTCGTCATTCGTCAAGTAAGAGATAAGTAACCTTTCCACTCGCATTACAAATTTATGATACCATGATCTCATAACATCAAATCCAAATAACATGTTTTCCTCATGTGACTGCTAGCTTCCGACAATAAATACGGAATAGCTCGGAGACAGACTGGAGTACAAATTTAAAAAAAACGCAAAATAGATAAAACGCTAAATTCCGCTATAATAAATCTAGAATTCCGCCAAAAAATCCGCTGTCCGCTAAATTATATATTTCTCCGCCGACAGTCTTCTAATTCCGCCAAATTTAGCGGAAAATCCGCTAAGATGGCAACACTGGAGGGGAAGTGGGTTGTGTGATAGACGGAGACAGATGATGCTCCGCGCGAATGCATAAGTTTCTTCGTTCGACTCGAATTGTCCTCGTCACTTAGTCAATGTTCACAGTTTGTTTATTAAGCAGCCGTAATTGCACACACAGTAATTATGACACACTTGTCAGTCAAGGAATGCACACGATCATTTCTCTTCACGTCTGTTGTAGTAACGTTCTTTGTTATTTAACATTCGCGAAGGTCCATCGATGCCGCCGCACTATCGTGCATTCCTTTACTCACAACAATGTAAAAGGAATGGCATAATGAACAAAGGAAACAACACACCCAATGATTTGATTACAGCAAATGTTCAATATTCCCCACTTCTACTTCGATCTTCACGTAATAAGAAAAATCCATGGGAGTTAAATCGGCCGAGCGCGGAGGCCATTTAACTGGCCCACCACGGCTTGCCCATCTCCTTGGATAATGGTCATTTAAGTGTTGAGTGACACGCACAGTGAAATGCGGTGGAGCGCCATTATGACACAGCCACACTCGCTGCCGAATACCCAGGGGAACATCTTCCAGTAATCCAGGCAGTGATTCTACCAAGAAACGGTAGTATTCCGCGTCGTTTAGGCGAGGAGGAAGGTCTTACGACCCAAGCAAGTAAATAGTCACCAACAATACCGGCCCAAATATTGACACTAAACCCATGTTGAAATGTGCGCACTGTTATCACATGACGGTTTTTTCCACCCTCCTTCACATAGTCGCCTACCAATGGACAGGAAGATTCAGTGATGAGATTGGCTGCGATTAGGGCGCCGGCCACTATAAATCAGTGCGACTACACAACACTTCCCCTCCCTTCCCTGAAGCGCAGTGGCGGGCAGCGGTTTCCGCTCTAGCACAGCAGATAGTCAATTCCCATCACGTGCCCGGAAGTTAAAAAAAAGTAACCTCATTTTCTCCGCCAATCCGATTGTGCCATCGTTCTTTATATAACACGAAGAGCATGTCTGAATTTATTTTGTCGGCATAATTTAGATACACCCTGTATTTTACCGCCGCGGACTTTTTTGTAGAGCTTTGTATGCTGAACATTACACATACTTCGGGTCTTTAGTTTTACAGCGTAGGCAGAGCAAGCCAAGAAAGCGCACTGAAAGCAATTTGTTTCTTACAAGTATGCGATTAAAAAATATATATATATACTGTTTCTGTTACCACTATCTCCTATGGCCTCGCTCACGAGGGAGCTATCATTTCCCGAAGACACATTTTTAAAAATGAGGAATTCGTTAAAAGACCCCCTTTCGGCGTCTTCTATGAAAAGACCGTTGCGTCACTCGAGGCGATCCATGTACCACACTGTTCTCGGTGGATAGTTTATACTGGCCGCGTTGGCCGTGTGGTTAGGGACGCGCAGCTGTGAGCTCGCATCCTGAAGATAGTGGGTTCGAACCCCACTGCCGGTAGCCCTGAAGATGGTTTTCCGTGGTTTCCCTCTTTCACACCAGCAAAATGCTGGGGCTATACCTTAATTAAGGCCACGGCCACTTCCTTCCCATTCCTAGGCCTTTCCTGTCCCATCGTCGCCATAAGGCCTATCTGTGTCGATGCGACGTAAAGCAAATACCGATAGGATAGTTTATAAACAGTGATATCAGTGCGTATGCCACAACCATCTGTTCATGGACCTTTCTCTTTACCAGTAAGCAGGGGGCATCCAGAGGATATGTGATGAGGCTGCAGATTACGAAGTGCCGTCAAGAAATCGCGAGGAAAAGAGGAAAATTTTAAAATAAATAATTTTTGTCCTTAGTTTTCTCAGTTTTTTTTAGTTATATCAACAAATATAAATATTACAAGAGTGGTACTAATAACAAAATTCCAGCTTCTGTCCTAACTCAACTTGTTTTATAAAGCATCAAGTTTCGCTAAATCTTTATTTTGAAATTCCTATTTTAGTGAACATTTAATTTCAAATTATTCTCGATGTTAAATATTTTTTCTCTGCGGATTAATAACAAGTTGTGTTCAGATTCGAGACTAAATGTAACACATTCTCAACCGTTTATGCAGAATTTAGGTACTTGTCGTAGAATTTAGGTATTTGTCGCTTTTACATACAGTATTGTTCATATTCGAAAATGGATTATTTATAACTTTGTTGTCCGGCTCCATGGCTAAATGGTTAGCGTGCTGGCCTTTGGTCAGAGGGGTCCCGGGTTCGATTCCCGGCAGGGTCGGGAATTTTAACCATCATTGTTTAATTTCTCTGGCACGGGGGCTTTGTGTACTGTATGTGTCGTCTTCATCATAATTTCATCCCCATGTCGAGCAGGTCGCCTAAAGGAGTCAAATCGAAAGACCTGCACCTGGCGAGCCGAACATGTCCTCGGATACTCCCAGCACTAAAAGCCATATGCCATTTCATTATAACTTTGTTGTGAAATTTAGAAATGCTATTCTGGCACATGGATCTGCAGAAGGCTGGTTGTATCCTCAACAGTTCGACCATCAGTTGTTATCGAAAATCCAGAAGTCGCTGAAGAGTGTAATTGTAAAATGGCGTGTAAGGATACTTTCAATTTTCCCAGGTAATACGTATGTATGTACTGTATAGACCAACCGGCCCTACAAGCCGTGCTCACATCATTCATCATGGAGACCTGCTGCATCGCTCATATCTCAGGCGCTGCTCACTGGGGTTCCGGGCTTGATTCGCGGCCGGCTCGGGGATTTTAACTTCGTCTGGTTAATTTCTCCGGCTCGGGGGCTGGGTGTTTGTGTTCGTCTTAAATGTATAAGTTCAACTCATCAAAGTCGATTAATAATTAATAAGAAGAAACATACAAAAATGTCAATTCATAATTAATGAATAATCAGAAACATACAAAATTGTAGCTGTACAATCGTTAAGACCGAAAGCCAAAATTTTATTAATAAAACAATCTCAGGCACTTTCGTGTTGTCGAAGATCAAACTGAGACATACCAATGTCGGTTAAGTAATCATCCTGGAGGTTGGTTGGATCCTCGAATAGCACCACCGATGGATATGCAGTTATAGGGAAACCGCGAAAACTGATTGCGGCAATATAATGAGGCGTACTAGACAAAGTGAGGAATGAGATAATTTGTAATTGTTTTCCTCACCCAGCTAGAAAGTGCTATTGCAGTACAACTTACCGTACGAATAGCGGCTTTCACTTTATCCTGACGTATTAGCCGTTCTCCGAATGATTAAGCTCCACCATACCTCAGCAGATTGAGACTTCGGTGGAAGCCAAGAGACAGAGACAAATATACTGCATGCAGCAAGAAATAGCAACAGGCGGACATATCAGTGAAAGTAACATATTTCTTCACACCCATACCACTACTACTACTACTACTACTAAAGTTTCCATTCCTCCCCTGAAGGGGGAGGCGGGCCTCTTAGACGGTGACGCCGTCTCTCAGGCCGGGAGATTTGTTGCGGTGGAGGAGATGTGCGGAGAAGGTGAGGGGGGTGGGCAACCGTTGCCTACACTACGAACTGTCCCGGCATTCACCTTAGTGCAGGAGAATGGAAAACCACGGAAAACCATTCTCAGGACAGCCGACGGGTGGGGCCAGGCGTGTGGTCCGGCACTGTGCCCCAGGCCCGTCTCCCGAATGCAGAAGCGTAGAGCCACGGTAGAGCCGTGGCCAACTTTCCTCTGCTCGGTTGGCCGGTCAGAGTACAGAGCTGTTGGACCACGGGCAAGCCGTTGCCTCTTAAGGAACGAAACCCAAGGGCCGAAACCCACTCTGGATCCACCGACGACCCATACCAAAAGACATAGGTTCATCAGAGTTGGATCAGCGATTTCTGTAAATGCATGCCAGGTTACATCTATGGGTTGAACTCTCCTGGAAAAAATAATTCTAAGAATCTATCGCTCCCATACTCCCAGTCATAGTACGGTATGCCCACCTGGTGTCTATGATTACTGTGGCCTGTTACCGTGGTTAGCTGGTTTGAGTCCCGTTGGTAGAAAAGAAATCCACAATCAAAATACTGGCTAGAAGGACATACAATTTCTAATCACTAGAGTGCGCGCCAGAAGCCAAAATTCAATTCCAAACCCCTCCGCTGCGTTCATATTTATTAAGTGAGTGCATATGATGCTATTGATGGTGATTCGTCCGTCGCTTGGGGACGTTAAGCTTTGAGCAGACCTCTTGATGTTATTGGACAGGAACAGGCTATGTGCTGATACTGGGTTTCACCCTCTCCCTACCTCATTATCACACACACACACACACACACACACACACACACACACGTACCCAGATGTCCAGGTCGCTCACCTAGAAAGAGGCGACACGAATCTCTCACCACAACGTGGTAACTCAATATTTTATGCTAGTTGAGTGGCTATTGTTTTGTTGTAAAATACAACGCGGTTCTTTGTGCAGTCAGTTGATGTGTCCCCGTGCCCTCCCCGGTGACTTACCGTCTTAAATAGTGGGCCGAGATTACGGCCGTCTGTCGTGGACACTCCCCAACAGCAAAAGGGGTGGAGCCAGTGATAAGAATTATTGCCAAGAGGACCTGGGATGAATTATTTTTCTAATTTCAAGGTGACTACGGTATGTGTAGCTTCAGTATCTCTTTTTTCGAGTGCAAATTATTATTTAATTACGAACCGAGCGACCTCAGGAGAAATGAGCCCCAAGGCTGTCTACCGGTGTAACGACGACTCTAGACATTACAAGTTGGATAGTTAAAATATTCGTCCTGGTGGATGAACTTATAATGAGTGTTGAACATTCTGAGTTTCGTGACATAACTATCTGAGGCACTCATTAATAGCTAACAAATTGTAATTTAAAGAGAGAATGAAAACTGGGCTGAATCGTTCAGATGGCAGAGTACTGGATTCCTCAGTCAGATGTAAGCCCAGTTGCTCAAATATTCTAGTGTCGCGTGGATAGGTTCATCGGTACATGAAAGAACTCCCGCGGAACAGAATTTTCGGCACCTCGATTTCCCTGAAAACCGCACCGACTCAGTTACGTCTTTAGACGACGATGAGATAGTGAAGGGCTAATTAACGTAATCAAGGTAAAGCTGGTGTGAAAATGAGGAAACCACGGAAAACCTTCTTCTGAGCTGTCAACATACCACCTCCCGAATACAAGCTCACAGCTACGTGAAACAAACCGCGTAGCCAACTCGCTCGGTAAAACCGTCATGGAAGAAGTTACTGGGACGTGAAAATCATCATCAATATCACCATACCGAGCGAGCTGCCCGCCCGGTTAGGGTCGCGTACCTGTGAGGTTGCATTCGAGAAATGGTGGGGTCGAATTTCACCATCGGTAGCTCTTTAAATGGTTTTCCGTAGTTTCCCATTTTCACATCAGGCATATGTTGGGGCTGTGCCTTCATTAACTCCACGGTCGCCACCTTCCCAATTCTTGGTCTTTATTATCCTTGCGTCACCGAAAACCTTCGATGGGTTAGTACGACGTTAAACCACTATTAAAATTACGCATCGTCATCATAATGATCTAACCACGTAGATTCATCTGCGGTGTAGAGGGAGAACCGTACTTCAGTATGTTCTATTATACAGTAGTAGAAAGAAAGTCCGGCTCCTTGGATGAAAGATAGCGTTTTAGAAAGCCACGGGTTGGATTCTCGGTCGAACTTGGGATTTTTGCTGCGTCTGATTAATTCCTGTAGCCGGGAACTGCGTGATCATCTTCCATCTTCATACACACATCTTCAATTACGCACAACTCAGCACATTACCAGCCACACCAAGACACGCAGTAGTTAATAACATACAGTAGGGTTTGTGTCAGGGAAGACATCCGCCATGAAAATGGGCTTAAGCCATAACTTGTAATTCCGACCTCTGGTAATGGTAAAGGGGACTAATAGCAAAGAACAAAATTATGAAAAAATATTTTAATATTTTGTTCTTCTTCTTGGCCTCTTCCCAACTCTTGGGATTGGCACTATATGTGGATTAAGCCCAGTTTTACGGCCGGGTGCCTTTCCCGACGCCAACCCTGCGTGGAGGGATGTATTGACTCTTGCGTATTTCTGTGGAGGGTTGTAGTGTGCTTTGTTGTACATAAATGAAAACGTGTTTTAAGACAAACACAAATACCCAGTCCCAGAGCTAGCGGGATTAATCAGACGTGGTTAAAACACAATCTGGTCGGGAATCGAGCCAGCGGCCCTCTGAACAAAAGGTTACTACGCCGACCATTCGGCCAAGGAGGCGGGCATTTTGATGTATCTTTAAAACTATAAAAGTGTTACCCAATCAAAATTGGGACAGATTTTTATTTTACATGGAGTTAAATCGTCAAACTATCTTCTCTCCAAGACGTAAAAGTGAGCGCGCGCCGATAAGTAATATTAAAGTCTTTGGCGCGCGCATGCCCCCCACCACACCCAACCTCTCTGCAAAGATGGTGGTGATTATTGTTTTAAGGGTAAGTACAGCTGGGCAACCATCCTCTCTTAACAACAACTAGAAGAAAAAAGAGAAGAGGTCCGATCCTTCGAAGGATGAAGATACCGGCAAAAGAAAGGAAAGAGCTTCGAAGGGCGTGAAGATGACACCCTAGAGCTCGCGAACTTAATACCGCATTGATCGGAAAGGAACAAGAGTAGACTAAGGGAGGTCAGATAGGATAAATGAAGGTGAGGAGCCTAACACAGGTAAGTGGAAGCAGTGCCAGGGACTCAGCTAAGGACCCTGAGGCTGCCAACCTACGCTCCCCAACTGAGAGCCTCTGAGTTTCCTCTTTTAGTCGCCTCTTACGGCAGGCAGGGGATACCGTGGATGTTTTTCACCGCCCCCACTCACGGGGGAATGGATTAATTAAAGAGAAAAGGACGACGTTAAAACGTTGCATGTTGCTATAAGTGGTAGAAATTATCTCTATTAGACCTGCAAGCAAGCGGTGAAACATTAAGTAGAAAGTAGAAGAAACGCCTCTGAATGTCGTCTAGTGTTAGCGATGTCGTGAGTAGAGTTGTCACCTGGTTGACACTCCGGACTTTTAATCAAATTCCTGCATTCTTTTGAGAAGCCTGAAGCCCAGCATCCAGCAGTATTCCACTATTGCAGTGATTAACAGGCAGGGTCTCTTTCTTGACGCAAGTAAGATTAAAATGTAGCTTCCGCCGAGGTCTGCCTCATTTATGGCTGTGCCAGTATGGAAGCTGCCAAAGTATGAGTGTTGCCGAGTAAATGACACGTACTGTAGATCATGACTAGTGCATCCTGGCCAGGCTGAGTGGCTCAGACGGTTGAGGCGCTGGCCTTCTGCCCTCAACTTGGCAGATTCGATCCTGGTATTCTCTATGCAGAAATTTTTGAAGACATTTACAGATAATACGACAGCGTGTCTCCTTTGAGACGATAACACAGTGTTATGTTAAGCATGCATGTTGCCTGAACTCCACAGTTATTACAAAAGATCACAGCACAACGTCTATTGATTCACTTTTGTAGTGAAAGCGAACATAATAATTGTTTGGCCAATCAATGCTCGCGACGTATTCTAGCACGAATACGCCGATACGCTATTCACCTACGGTGATACATGACAGAAGGGATAGCATCTTGAACAACAGACCACCATCAGCCGGTCATCTGTTATTTATTGCCTAACAATGAATTTAATCCGCACCACCTACAATTACATCAGAAGCTTCGCGATCTCACTTTGGTGCTAGCGAAATATTTTACCAATGGACATAACACCAAGTGGGCAGTGAAGTAGCCTGTTATTCAGTAGTCCCTTTTTCAGATGAATCACGCTACGTAACATCCAGTACAAACAGGCCTTTTCAGGAGTAAATAAAAATCCATTCTTTGGAAATTAGTAGGTATTATTCCCACAGTAACAAACAGTTTTAAAAAACGTCATGTGGGATTTGAACCAGCCTCTGCACGACCTGGCTTCTTAGCCATACAATTGCGTGCTTTTGCCGTCCTAATTACGGCGAGGCTTGAGAGTCCGGACGAAGTTTGCAGTTTGTGTGGTATGATCTGTTTATTCTAACGTAAATGTTATTTGCAGCCGTGAGTGTTTCATGCATTCATTGCAGTTTTTATTGGCGCTAACGATTTTGTCTGTATTGCTGAGCTTATAATCCAAACATATCGTTATTCTAATCCTGCGCAGGAACAGGGACTTATATTTTTAGCTTGTTTATAAACTGCAGTTTGGATAAAAGCAAACTAAACCACTCTGTGTCTGCATTGCATACCCAATGTCTTTCTATGTCATCTAACTACTCTGAGCCGCCCAACCATTTTTCAGGAATTAATTATAACACAACCGTTGATTTTGCAACGAGATGATTATTACGATTAAATTTAGGATATGCTAATTAATTATTAACCCAAGAGTCATTGAAATCTGTGTGGTCCTACCCATACAGTTTCCTTGTTATTAGGATAGAATGGTTAGCTCTATCTCGGCCGCCCCAGGAGACAGTCTGGTACTCATTTCAGGTGTAGGTGCATCTGATACTCCACAAGTGTAAGCTCGTTTCTAAATGTTCCGACTCCCTTACGGGGAGCCAAACGCAAGTCCTTCCTAGTGAGCCTGGCTCGCCTTTACCGCCTCGGCTAGGCAGTTCCACGTTATTCTGTGACGGTTAAAATGAATTTATTTTCTTTCTCGCTCATTTTCGTCATCTCACTCTTATCTTTTATCATTGCTATTAAGAAGCTGAGGAACATGTTTGTCCCCTTAAACTCTTATAACCATCATAATTTATTCCACTTTCCGAGCATCATCATAACTAGGAAAAGGAATTTAAGGTGGAAATTATTGTGAGAAAACGGGGGGAGAAGGTTCTGAAAATACCTACAAAAAGATGCAAAAAAAAAGGTGCTGATGAAATCGTTTTATTAAGGTTTAAACCAGCTACATGAACTTTCTTTATTTCAGTTACTGGGTTGTAATAGCGTAATTAATGAACTTGTTATATTAGATTAGACACAATATTTCAATGTTTTTGACAGTAAGTCGTTGGCATTTTGAACTCAGTAGATCCTTATATAGAGAAACTCCGCTCGACATCTACAGAAACCATTGGAGCATATCTTGTAAGCACTCGCAAAGGGAGTTCAGTCGAAGTTCCAAAGGTTTCCACATCTGGATATTTTTTCAAATTTAAGTTAATTTGTATTTAGCAAATTCATTAAGGTTGTCCCCAACACCATCTTCTTCCACTGTTCCTTCTTCTCCATACCTTCCTTTTTTTTCCAAACTCTCAATTACATCAGGAAAATACTTGCAGCCATGCACTGGGAAAAGTTCCAATTCTAGGTCTTTGTTGTTGACTAATTGTTGTGTCTGCTTGAATACTGCTGTGTCCGTTGATTCTAGGGCACATATGAAGCATTTGATTTCATCAAAGTTTAAGGACAAGAAAACTGCGCATCATATCCCAGGTACTCCACATTGTGTTAACAGCAACTATGGAAGGTGGAGGAGCTTAGTCACTTCTAGGTACGAAACACGCGCATCTTCTTCAGTGCAGCAATACAGTCATTTACCCTGCTAATACTCGCTTATACTTCCACAAACACGGTGTAGTGCATGTGCAACAGCCTTCATGTCACATGGCTGAGGTTGGGGTACATGCCCTTCAATTTTTGGAAAGCCGAAAACATGTAGTGTGCTTGATCAGTCAGCACAAGCCTGACGGTTTCATATTGTATGCCTTCTGGCCATGGGTTCATACATTAGTCACTGAATAATTGCATTATTGTCTTTTCAGTTGGCACATTTTGAAAAGCATAGGTTTCACCGATTCACCAGATAATAGAAATACCAACACATTCAAGATACATATCTTTGCAGCTCATCATTATTTTCAGCTAAAATGAATCTCACTTAATATTTGCCGACAACCTAGTTTATTTTCTCGAAGGCGTTCTCATAAATTGGCTCTAAGTAATTTTTTTCTCAGAGTGCTCTCATCTGGTATTGACCTTTGTAAGTTCTTCTCAAGGAATTATTTGAATGCAGGATTGCTTACCTTGCGGACTGGAATTCCTGACCGCGTTAATGCCATGGCAAGATGAGCAGTGAACTCACACAATGACTGCTGCTTTTCAGATCCTGAAGCAAAGGCGTGTATCAGAGTACGTTGCTTAAGTTTGGATTAGCGAAATTCAATGTTCTTTGCATGTTTGCTGTACGGGATGTGCTGGTTTATTGTGTATCTCTGATGCTAATCATAGATTGCAATAATTACTCCGCAGACGGCACATCGAAGAATGATGCCATCACTTTTTATGCATCGTGAATTCTTTTGAAAGTGCATACAGATTCTCCTCCTTAATCTTCGGCATGATTTTGTGGTATGAATAATACGTTCTGGTCTGGACTGGTAACACCAACACGGCCAAGAAGAGAGTTCGCAGTTGGTAGGTGGAACCGTTAAATCCATTCCAGTTCTAACTGAACATAGTTTTATCTGTTGCACCATCATTGTTTAAATTGTAATCTGATTTCACAGTGGCAGGTTGGCCATTCTTGGTGGAATATGAATTAATGGTGGGTTCCATAAATTATACTTTAATATTAATTTATTGACCTTTGTTAACTTCTTAATTAACAAAATTTTTAAAAACTGTCCAAAAAAAAGAAAAACTCTGTATAATCTTTAAAAACACAGATAAAAGTAGGAAAAAATATGCTGAAGCAGGAAATAAAATGGAAAAGGTGGCAAATTGTAGTAATCACACAAAAAGGTGCAAAAAATTTCTTATTTCGGTTCGTGTCCCATAACAATACATATATTGACCTACGTGTATAAAGTTAGCCATATTTTTGAAAAGGTGCTGCTTCTTAAACTCCTTTCACTAATCATAACTGCCATAATAACTAATGATCTGACAGCATAGCTAGTTGGTTTCAGTTAATTCTTTATGCTTGGTTTTTCTTCCCAGTCATCGATACAGCGATAGAAAGTTGAAAGTCAACCCACATGCTTGAAAGTCTATGTTATGATTAGGGTACAATAAGGAAGAATTATGGCGAATGAAGTCAGCACTTTCATCGACATACAGTACGTTGATTCTTATTATCCATCATTCTCGGTTTACGATCGTGATAATACCATCTCAGTTTGAGGGCAGATGGTACGCGATTCTTATTAACTCGTGGTAATGGACACTTCGAACTTCGGAGAATAATTCCGAGGTTATTATATCCCTTAGCAAAGGGTAATGGCTTATTTATGATGTATACGGTATATTGCGTTCCCCAAATGTGAGATTCTAAAAGGACATAGATTGCTCGTTAAGCTGTGTTAAAATGTTAACGATAATGTCCATAAAAAAAGACATGTTTTGTAATAAAAATGCTCCTTTAAACATGATGTTCTCCTGAAATAGAAACGAGTTTATTGGCAGCTATTTGTTTACTTGTTGCTCCTGACGGCCAAGAGTGCTATAATTAAAACGACTAAACCGCACAGCGTGCAGCTGGTCTCCGTGTTCCGGTATAGGCTACACTCTAGGGATGGATAGCTCGGGGGGGGGGGGGGGGGCGAACCACCACGTCTACTCCAAGTAGACATAAAACACACTAAATATACATATCTATTAAATTTGAAGAGCAATTATTAGCCTCTGTTCCTCGATGCCTGATTAGCATAAAACGAGAGAGATGGATCGACTTTCACCAGTCTACTGCATGCTTTTAACCAAGCTTATTCTAATATCGGCTTAGAACTTTACATTAACAAACCACAACGTCCGCACAAATCTTCACCGCCACGAACTCTTCCTGACGCTAATCCTATGTGAAAGGATGTAATCGCTATTGTGTGTTTATGTGGTGTTTGATAGTGCGATGTGTTGCGTATAGATTAGGATGTATCTTAAGACGAACACAGGCACCCAGTCCCCGAGGCATATGAATTAACGATGCAAGTCGGAATCCCCGACCGGGCCGGTAACGAGCCCGGGACCTTCTTAACCGAAAGCCGTTACACTGACCGTTCATCAAGGAGCCGGACAAGAATATTTTAGCGTTCGACGGTCAAAATAAATTGTTTGCATTCGTTCGTCTTTATATTCCTCACATGTCCTTGATTTCATTCCTTTCGAATAATAATAATGATAATAATAATAATAATAATAATAATATGGAGAAAAATAAGTGTTTAATGTTCCTGCAACACTTTTCGATTTTAAGAGACTACAAAGGATCAAAATTTTACGCTGGAATGGGGTTTTTCAGCATACCAGCAATTCTTCTCGAATTTGAGCTATCTTCAATGAACGGACTGCTACTGGTATTCCATCTTGAACACGGCAAGTGATCGCTTAATTAGCCTCTGTACATTTTTTAGAAATTTTCTCTGCCTAGAATAGGATTAGTATTCAGGTATGTTGTGGCGGTGTAGCTCATAACAATGAATTCCTTTCAAATCTTACAAGCCACGGGCACTTCAGTTGTATGGATATTTCGCCCACCACTCTATGCTGTAGATTCACCAACAAATCGACAAATTTTACATACATTCCTTAAGGTTGCTATCACTAACGTAATTCTGCTATTACGTCGTTATTTCCAAGATTGCACTTACAGAAAGAACTATGCTACAGTATCCATCCATGATTTTTTTTTTTCTGGAGTTAAAGTTATTGCTTAACATTGTCGAGTTACTAATCATAGTATCACTGATATTTTGTTTCCCTCTCATTTTTGAGCGATATTTTTGTAACATTAATTCATTAAGTACTTTGCTTGTAGCCACTGTTCAGTACTGGTAATATTGATGTCGTTATGCTTATTCCACACAAAAATCCGATGACGTTATCATTATATGACTCTTAATACAATTTTGATTCATTGGCTGGTTAGAGGATTTAAATATAATGCCTCTAGGTTACATTGATCAAAGTTAGTAACTAGTATTTTATTCTTATACCATACTTACTATTGCATACCTGTTGTTGGTGGTTTCTTAATCATTGCAGCAGTAATGCCATCTAACGCAGATGAGTGGCAACTAAAGAGAGAAAGCACAAGTCAACTAACAACAGTCAGTCAGTGTGATGTTATTGCTGATACGTTTTACGGATTTGGAACATTGTAGGTCAATACGTTTTGTTTTCTCCCGCCTCGGCAGTGTTACGGCATTGAAGACAAGTATTCAACCCCCCCCCCCCCCTTCCCTGCCATATTTTATTCCACAGTTCCTCTCATTCTTGGAGTGATCGTTCCTTCACATATTTTTTCTCATTTCAAGGACCAGCTTTATTATATTCCTGATTAATAGAGGCTAATGACCACGCATTTTTCAGCTTATAAACCAGTCACAACAGCGACCACCACTATCACCAGTTCGTCACGATTACGATTGAACAACATTCCCTTGTCAGTAAACCTTGCCGTTGATAGACTTTGTAATAAAAGTCGAATGCCGTTAATATCCCCATTACTGTACCTTGAAATGTACAAGATTGAAAATTTAATTTCCTATCAGTTTTCTTATGTACACTTTTTAGATGGAACCAATAATTCAGTAGATTTTGGAAGTTCTTGAAAATGGATAACCACGAATAGATCTGTTATTATTCCTAGCAGCCCTGGAAGTGGTTTGCTGTTGTTTCCCATTTTCACACCAGGAAAATGCTGGGGCTGTACATTAATTAATGCCACTGCCACTCCCTTCCCACTCCTAGGCCTTTCCCATCCCATCGTCACCATAAGACCTATCTGTGTCGGTGTGACGTAAAAAAATGTTGTTTGTCTGTTATTCTTGGTGCGGCTAAAGCGCATGGAACTCTGATATTATATTTTTATTATGTACAGTTTTTGTCTTCATTTAATATTCTCGGAGAAATTTTTGCATTTCTTCTTGTGCCCACTTAATACTGCTACGCAACTGTATGCTAATCAAATCATATCTAAAACTAATACAAACCCTGGCTATCCCTGTACTTAAATACCGAGTTTGATGAGTCTCTGTTTGTCTATTTTTCCATCGTATGAAAGAAAAGTGTAAGACAAAATTGAACTGAATTTCCTTTCAACTTTTATCTGTCTAATCCCAGATAAAATGAAGATTAAGGCAAAAATTTGAAGTATACGGAAAGAAAAAAAAATCATATTGATATGTCTAGCACTGTAAAACAATTTGCTTTACTTCGCACCGACACAGATAGGTCTTATGGCGACGATGAGACAGGAAAGGCCTAGGAGTGAGAAGGAATCGGCCGTGGCCTTAATTAAGGTATAGCCTCAGCACTTGCCTAGTGTGAAAATGGGAAACCACCGAGCTCGATAGCTGCAGTCGCTTAAGTACGGCCAGTATCCAGTAATCGGGAGATAGTGGGTTCGAACCCCACTGTCGGCAGCCCTGAAGATGGTTTTCAGTGGTTTCCCATTTTCACACCAGGCAAATGCTGGGGCTGTACCTTAATTAAGGCCACGGCCGCTTCCTTCCCATTCCTAGGCCTTTCCTATCCCGTCGGTGCGACGTAAAGCAAATAGCAAAAGAAATTTTTAAAAATGGGAAACCACAAAAACCATCTTCAGGGCTGCCGGCCGACAGTGTCGTTCGAACCACTATCTCCCGGATGGGAGCTCACAGCTCAAAAAGACATAACATAGTACTATGTTATTCTCAGTACATGACTCTATATGTTGTTTTTGTTGTTGTTACCGAGCTCGATAGCTGCAGTCGCTTAAGTGCGGCCAGTATCGAAGCCCACATCGTTGTTCCAGTCTCCTCCCGCACCCCTCACACCTGCTCAGGGCTCTGCTGCCGCAGTCCGAAGGCCTCACGACTAAAGAGAAAACATCGAGCGTGCTGGACAGCGGCTACGGTCTGATAGCCGGGGGGTGCAGGCGGGTGTATGCTCTGCAAGGTTAGTATGGTTCGGCAGAGCCCTCAGTAGGTTCCTAGAGTTTAGCAAGGGTGCGGAGCGGGAGGAGCCTGGAAGGATGATCTCAGCTTGTCAGGGGAAGAAAGAGCGCTGGCGGGTGTAACTGCTGTGCGGCGGAGCCAACACTTTGCATTGTATCTGGGCTTCTCCCCCCCGCCCCATGTCTTATATTAACTGTAGTTAGAGATTATTTCCAAAATATTTTACAAAATGAATTCCATTATAGTGACTATTGAAACAATTCAGTTCTATAAAGAAGCTAAAATAAAGATTCAAACTGTAACCATAACGTGACGGCACTATTTATAGTGTGATCAAATTGTTAAATACGTTGTCATGCTTTGACATTTGAGCAAGGAGAGAGAAATTCGGGAGTGCACTGTTTATTTGTTTTCATGAATGTTGTTATTATCACTTGGGATTGTAATCAGTGAAACAGTGCAGTTCCATAATAGTTGGGATTGCATTCACTGTTAGCCTATTAATGTGTGTGCATAAATGACATTGTAGTGTAGTTAATTCATTAATTAATGTTGTAATACAAGCAGATTTCTGTTCATCAGATTATTCTTATTCATCTGAAAGTATCGTGGTGCTGGTCAGTGAAAACTCGACCGATTGGGAAGGGGAAAGCGATAGCGGCACACCCCTACCAGAGTAAAATCTCACGAACCGCCACTGGTTCAAAGAACGACTCCACGAACCTACTACGCTGGCGTAGCAGCGTGGAGGGAGGGGGGGGGGGGAGAGGTGATAATCCCACGTGGCGCGTCCCAGGTGGTGGATACTGGGGTCCTAACCGGCTTGCCGGCGGACTTGAGGGAAGAAAAATACCTCTCGCGGACCAAACACACAACCCCCTGTTGGACGGAGAATACACCCACGGTATCCCCTCCCCCCCGTAAGTGGCAACTAAAACAAGCGACCAAGGGATGATCGAATTAGAGCCATGAGACTACTTGTAATCAGTACAAACACGCAGAGAATACCATGGGTCGCTTTTACTTGCGTGTAGTACCACTATATTAGGTACACAATAGGTTTGTGATTAGTAGCGACAGTGTGTGCTTCCGGCTGGGTTTTACAGTACCTGTGATTAGTACCACTGTATGAGCGACATCGTGGGTGAGCCTATGATTAGTACCCACTAAGTGAGGAACACCACGGGATAGTACGAGTCCTTGTGGTTAGTACACGTATGTGATGAACACCTTAGGTTTGCGTTGCCTGTAAATGGCGCCGCAATGTGCGAAACACCATAGGTCTGTATTACATGTGCGACTTTCATTACCTGTGAGTAGTACTATAATGTGTGGAATACCGCAAGTCTACGCTACTTTTGATTGAACCGCAACATGACAAATACCATGGTTCTACTTTCCTAGCGATAAGTACCATTATGAGGGTCCGAAGACTTGGATTTTGGACCCCTTTAGACTAGAAGCATCATTGATTCAGTATTATGCCATAGCAGCAGTCCCTTGGTCAGTAATACTATTGTTTTACGTCAGTCTCTGTGAATGTGAGGTATTGCGGGTCGGATCTACTGATTGTTTTAAATTCATATCCATCCATTCATTCTTCGTCATCACGTTTTGAATTCTGGTCAGTGAAGGATTTTGGACTTCTTAAATTTGTCATTCCATTTCGTCTCATTTCGTACCATTAGGGGCCGATGACCTAGATGTTAGGCCCCTTTAAACAACAAGTATCATCATCATCATCATCATCATGAAAAACGACTACGACAATAAATGTCGTTTTATGGAGTTCCAATTAAGAATTGATTCAAAGTTGATAATTTTTTTTATTCTTATAGTTACCTCATTACGTCATTTTCTAGCACTGTGTTCATTCGAGTGGAGACAAGAGATTTCAGAGACTCGCAGTTGTTACAGTAACAAATGTAAGGGTGAACCCCTTTGTGTGGATTTCAATTGCACAGGTGAAAGAAATATATTCGGCTATTCACTCCTTGGCTGAATGGTCAGCGTTGAGGCCTTTCGTTCAAATGACCCGGCGTTCGATTCCTGGCCGAGTCGGGGTTTTTAATCGCATTTGATTAATTATTCTGGTTCGTGGACTTTGTGTTTGTTGCTGTCACTACACTCTCCACTTCATATTCAGACAACACACCACACTACCAACCACCACAGAAACACGCAGTAGTGATTACATTCCTCCATATAGGGTTGACGTCAGGAAGGGTACCCGGCAGTAAAGCAAAGCAAATTAAGCAAGTCACCTCCGTACAGGCCATGAAGGCCCTTGGAGGAGTGGAAAGTAAAGGCTTCCACCATTGTTAACTTCGGCACGTGATGGGGTAGAGTGGTTAGCTCTACGTCCGGCCGCCTTTGCCCCCAGGAATTAACCTAGTACTCATTTTTAGTGTAGGCTGAGTGAACCTCAGGGCCATATGCACCTCCAGAAGTACCCGGCAGTAAAACAGGGCCAAATCTACATGTGCGACGCGACCCCACAGGCGTGCGAAAAGCGGTGGAAGAAGAATAATAATTTGTACTTAAAAGGGATGGAATGGTACATAGACGCACACAGACAAAAGCGTATCTCAGAGAATGTTTCTCTGAGTGTACATTGTTTTATGTGATATATGTAAATTATGTATGTATGTTTGCATAGCGAAGCATTCTTCATACAGACCATGAAGGCCCTCATAGGTGTGGAAGGTAAAGGTTTCCACTACCTGTAACCTCGGTATTAACTGGGATAGGGTAGTTAGTTCTATGTCCGGTCGCCTTTGCCCCAAGGAATTAATCTGGTACTCATTTTTGGCGAAGGTTGAGTAAACCTTACAGGCTCCAGAAGTGGAAATCCCATTTCCAAATTTTTCGACTTCCTAACGGGGACTCGAACCCACGTCCTCCCGGGTGAATAGAGGATAACTTTGTCGCCTCAGCTAGGCAGCTCCCCACGATAAGTAACTGTTAATTTCTCCTTGGAGTAGCTAATACAATATTTGTTAGGATTGTAGATCAGATTGAAGAGTTTCATTTAAAACGAGGGAAGCTCCTAGATGTGTTTACCTTTCCTGCTGATAAATGTCTCCTTGTTAATGTGAACGTAACGAGCTCCGTAATGGTCTGATATTTCAACGAGGTACTTTAGTTCACTAATTACCACCAGTGAAGAGCTCGCTGATTGAAGCAATTACATTTAATTTTAATTATGGTGCTTTATTTTAGGGTTAGACTATATGCCCGTGTGTCTCGCTCTGTGTTCACATTAATGTTTCTTTCATACACTTTCTCTGAGGTAGAAACTAATCTACGGTGAGTAAATTATATTTTTTGCTGGTATGGTCACAATCAGACATCCTTAGCACTGTGTGGCCTGTACTGTACGCCCGTGGATGTGGCGTTTGTGAAATGAATGTCACATCATTGTAAGCCGAATTTCACATACGAATACTATATCACCGGCCTTGGAAAACTGTAGCGGTGTTTACTTTTATGCAAACATAGTGCCTCCGAGCAATATTAATAATAGCTGTCTTTGTGCAACTAATACGATATGATCAACATGGACTAAAATGAGCACTGTTTGGAGAAAACCTGAGAAAATTGAGTACTACGTAGACAGCGTTGCATGTCTCGTGTCCCCAATCCCTTGACAAACATAAACAAATAGCCCGTCTCGCTGCCGTAAGAAGTTTGTTTTGTAAGATCATGAAGCCGTCTAGTCACCAGGTGGCGTTCGTATATTTCCTTCAGTCTTTTCAAACATGGAGCGTACAATTAATAAATTAAAGTTGTTGGTTTTACGTCCCACTACCTACATTTTATGGTTTTTCCGAGACGCTGAGGTGCAGAAACTTTGTCCCGGATGAGTTTTAAGTGCCACTAAATCTACCAACACGTGGCCGACGTACTTGACACCATCAAATACTACCGGACTGAACCAGGATCGAACCTGCCAAGTTCGACTCAGAAGGCCAGCACTTTACCACCTGGGTGTAAGAGAAGATCTAATGGCCTTAACTACGCTAATAAGGACATCTGTCTATCTATCTATATATCTATCTATATATCTATCTATATATCTACCAAGCAATCAATCACTACTGATCTGCATTTAGGGCAGTCGCCCAGATGGCAGATTCCCTATCTGTTGTTTTCCTGCCGGGCTGAGTGGCTCAGACGGTTGAGGCGCTGGCCTTCCGACCCCAACTTGGCAGGTTCGATCCTAGCTCAGTCCGGTGGTATTTGAAGGTGCTCAAATACGTCAGCCTCGTCTCGATAGATTTATTGGCAAGTAAAAGAACTCCTGCCGGACTAAATTCCGGCACCTCGGCGTCTCCGAAGACCGTAAAAGTAGTTAGTGGGACGTAAAGCAAATAACATTATTATTATTATTATTATTATTATTATTATTATTATTATTATTGTTTTCCTAGCCTTTTCTTAAATGATTGCAAAGAAATATTGGAAATTTATTGAACATCTCCCTTGGTAAGTTATTCCGATCCCTGACTCCCCTTCTTGCCCCAATTTGTCCTCTTCAATTCCAACTTTATCTTCATATTGTGATCTTTCCTGCTTTTAAAGACACCACTCAAACTTATTAGTCTACTGATGTCATTCCATGCCATCTCTCCACTGACAGCTCGGAACATACCTCTTAGTCGAGCAGCTCGTCTCCTTTCTCCCGAGTCTTCCCAGCCCAAACGTTGCAACATTTTTGTAACGCTACTCTGTTGTCGGAAATCACCCAGAACAAATCGAGCCGCTTTTCTTTGAATTTTTCTCCAGTTCTTGAATCAAGTAATCCTGGTGAGGGTCCCATACACTAGAACCATACTCTAGTTGGGGTCTTACCAGAGACTTATATGCCCTCTCTTTTACATCCTTACTACAACCCCTAAATCTCCTCATAACCATGTGCAGAGATCTGTACCCTTTATTTACAATCATATTTATGTGATTACCCGTATGAAGATCTTTCCTTATATTAACACCTAGGTACTTACAATGATCCCAAAAGGAACTTTCACCCCATCAACACAGTAATTAAAACTGAGAGGACTTTTCCTGTTTGTGAAACTCACAAAACTAAGGAGCTTACATGCAGGATTTAGAATTACATTTCCTGTAAAGCATGTACGTTAAAGGTCTTCGTAACTCGGACGGTTTTACCGTGTTAGACGGGCATTTCGAGCATGCTGCACAGGCCGCGTAGACTTCGAGCGCCGTACAGCTGGGTGGTTACAGTCAACATCGTTACTTGTATCCATCAGTGGTGCAAGTCAGATCATCGTAGAGAATACACTGCGTAATTTGTTAGAAGTACAGGTTCTGGAAAAAAGCAGTCTACGGCCTCGGACACACTGATTGATGTAGAGGCCGATCGGAGGGATGACATTAATTTTGACAGAGAGTTTAATCAGAATTGTTATCAACAGAGCACAAATTTAATTCTGGCTCAACGGGGATGGAGCTGCGCGAACTACTAGTTTGTCACATTCATATTACTGTTTCCACCTCCCCTACACTTTCCTTTCACTGGGCGAGTTGGCCGTGTGGTTAGAGGCGCGCAACTGTTAGCTTGCATCAGGTAGATAGTGGGTTCGAACCCCACTGTCGGCAGCCCTGAAGATGATTTTCCGTGGTTTCCCATTTTCACACCAGGCGAATGCTGGGACTGTACATTAAGGCCACGGCTGCTTACCTCCAACTCCTAAGCCTTTCCTATCCCATCGTCACCATAAGACCTATCTGTGTCGGTGCGACGTAAAACAAATTGTAAGAAAAAAAAAACTTTCCTTTCAAACTACAGGAAGGAATCCTGCGTATAATAATTACTGTTATCAAGGTGGTGGTGGTGGTGATTATTGTTTTAAGAGGAAGTACAACTAGGCACTAATCAGAGGGAAAAATGGAAGGGATCCGACACTTCGAAAAATGAAGGTATCGGTCAAAGAAAGACAAGGGCCACGAAGGGCGTGAAAATGAAAGACTCCCTAGGCCTCGTAAACCTAATAGCGTCGGGGTCGGAAAAGAACAAGAATTGACCAAGAGAGGTCGGATAGGATAGATAAAAGTGAGGAGCCTGACACAAGGAAGTGGAAGCAATGCCAGGACTCAGCTAGGGGCCCCGTGGTCGCCAACCCACGCTCCAAAGTTCAGAGCGCCTGGGGCCCCTTTTAGTCGGTTCTTACGACATACAGGGGATACCGTGGGTGTTTTTCTACCGCCCCCACCCACAGGGGGATACTGTTATCAAATACATTATAATAGTAAAATATCCCTGTAACAATATATTTTACAATAGTGTAGTTACGAAATTAAATAAATTACATTTAAAGGAATATATAACACTAGCTATATTACTCGGCGTTGCCTGGGCACTTTATTGATTGTTTACTTTTAAGTGTGTTATTTGCTTGCTAATTATGTGAGAAGCTATTTTTTGTAGATTTCGTTATTTTGACGTTGATGGATACTTAACCCCCTTTCTAACCCCGCCCAGAGGGGTGCACACACATAAATTCATAAGCTGGGCCATTTTGGTCTTTTTTCACACCTTCTCACCCCCTATGCCGATGGGAACTGAACTTGGACTTACATCATGTGGAGTGTCACTGTTCATCTCAGCGACCCCGAAACCCATGGATTCGACAATATTTTCGATTATTTTTATATTCCACCCCGTCTCCACCTACACCCATAGGAGTGGCCTACCCCTACAGTGCTTTTCTCCAGACAGTCATGTGTGTTGCAGAATCTCTCCTTGGTCCAGCCTACATTTACGCACGTGCCTACTTCGAACACCAGGCCTGTATTCTACTGTAGAATCCTTGTGCTAACGTTGCTATGGTTACGGCTGGTCATTTCTTCATCCGATTCCTAGAGCGGGGTAGTGTGATGGCAGTATCTCCATAACAATTGGTTTTAGGCTTAAAACATGGTTTTGGGGGCCCATGGGGCCTTATCGAGTTTTGTTCTTTGCGTCGTGAGGCTTAAATGAGCTTTGTCTCGTCCTCGTGCGACAATTTCAATGTTCCAGCTATATTGACCTGTAATAACTTTTATAGGCAAATGTTTGATACTTTGGGTTATATTATTTCAATTTTCGTAGGGATCTCTACTTGTTTTTAAAATAAATACAGACCATGGTACTCACTGCTAATGTAGCTTTCTATAGGTGAATTTTAAAAATTGATTCAGTAGTTTTTGAGTTTATCCGTTACAAACAAATATGCAAACATATAAATAATTTTCTCTTTATAATATTAGTATAGATGGAATTACGTGAACACAAAATATTGCAAGAAAATTATAAAAAGAATGAGTGATAACGAAAGAAGAAGAAATTGGATGAAAGAAACAAATATACACGAGAATTAAAAGATACTTACAAATAGTGCAACATAAATTACAAGCTGTCACATAGTGATTTACAGGAAACAAATGGAAGTACTGTACTCTGTTACGAGTAGCGTAACATAATTATGACGCCGTAACCCAAGGAATCGCACTATATTTATACACCTTAAAGTACTCCGTTGCAAGTTGTGTAACATTCACATAGGGATTCACAGATAAATTACCTATTTCCAATACCTTGACTCTACGATTTACAGTAGATTGAATGGTGCAATGAGTTTAGAGTACTACTAGCTAACATTATAGTTTCAAACACCACCACATAGAAGCTGACATGAAAATTGCGGGATATTGGAGTATGTTCTTGAAGCATCCTACATTTTTGAGAAAAGTTTATGAGACTGCTACACATAATTTAACGTGCACATTCGTATTTCTCTCCTTCAGACCTCAGAAAAGCTTTCTGGTAAGGTCTGATTATCATTATCAAACCCCCGATTTACAAATGAACATTTACCATTGTTTATTTTCAACGCTCTTCCTAAAATAGCTCATTCATACAGGCGTGCGTCAAGATGTGTCCTAAACCTGCCATATCTCTTATTTTGGGTAAATTTTACCTATTTGATTCAGAATATCTTTAATTGCTACTCGATTAACCCACCTCGCGGTCAGCATTCTTCAATAATACCACATTTAAAATATTTATTTATTTATTTATTTATTTATTTATTTATTTATTTATTTATTTATTTTCTGCACCGCTTATTGTAGATTTTACTGCGCCATTTCCGTCTTCATGAATACCTTTATCTACTACTACAAAAATATCTAGGCATTTTCTAAACAGGTTTGCTTGTAAAATATTTTCTGGACATTGTGAAATAAAGTTATTTTATTAGCTTCGAGATGTGTGTCACTTGTGAAGGCATTGATATAATACGGTGGGTTATGAGCTATGCAGTCATTCTTTCCTGTGCAGTTGTAAAAAGAAATGAAATAAAATGGCATATGGCTTTTAGTGCCGGGAGTGTTCGAGGACATGTTCGGCAACGTTACAGGTGCAGGTCTTGTTGATTTGACTCCTGTAGGCGACCTGCGCGTCGTGATGATGAAGACAACACATACTCCCAGCCCCCATGCCAGCGAAATTAACAAATGATGGTTAAAATTCCCGACCCTGCCGGGAATTTAACCCGGGACCCCTGTGACCAAAGGCCAGTACGCTAACCATTTAGCCATGGAGCCGGACTGCAAAGAGAAGATAACTTGTTATAATTTAACCCTTTTTATTGCTATAATACAAAGGAAGATATTTCAGCAACGTTATTATATATTTCATGTAATCATATCCAGGTCTTTAAAGGGGCATACGCATTAAATAAAATGAATAATTTGACTAGCACGCCATAATATTTCTGTCCTCCTGGACAGACTATACATGGTAAGTAAACTCGTATCCTCATCCCGAGGTGGTGCAACTCTTTTCAGGCACACCCCCCGATGGAGGTGGGCTTCAAGTGCCGTTCCAAACACATATCACTCCTCCTGCGATCCTTAAATTTCTAGCAGTACCGGGAATCGAACCCGGGCCCCTGAGGCAGGCAACTAATAACACTAACGCTACGTAGGCGGATATTCAGCTAGGTTGACCACTTCTAATAACTCGTGAACCGTTCAAGATATTGACATTCTGTTTTCACTTTAAGTATTGGTACCAAGGGGCCCATTATCGGACTTGCATTACTTTTTCACGGCTTCAGTATCTTCTGACATAATGATACTAACAGTGTTGTTTTAAATGGAACTACACCGTTTTCTACGCATAGCCTTAAACATACAGGGACGATTGCAGTAACGATGTTTAGACGATATTTACGGTTTAAAATGTCTAAGTATGGCTACCGCATTGCAGAGACGTTATTTATGACTTAGCCACTGTGTTAAACCGATGTTCAACCGCCCATACTGTACTTCTGGAGAAAATATGATGTATTCAAAACTGCTTCATTTGCCAGCTGGAGACAGCCCTGTTCGATTCGCGCTGCGTATGAAACATGAGCTAGTCTGTAGAACACTAATCTCCTTGCGTGATAGCCATGTGGCATTTGTCGCTTGCTTCCCCCCAAGGCGGCTTTGGTTCCAATCCCGGCCAATCCAGGCGACATTTAAAAATGACAATTCACAACTTTCTGGTTCGGATTCTTCTAAAACTGTAGGTCTTGTGGCTATAAAGGCGATATCGGTAAACTGCGAACTTGCTCATTACCAAACATTAAGCTGGATGGCTCCAACGAGCCCTGAAAAACGTAGGATGAGCTAAAGAAAAGTGAATTTCTATTGAAACTCTCACCTTAGTGATATATTCAGTTAAACCTTGCCCTTCTACTCCCAAAATATGCCGATTTGCTTGGTCTACTCTTCTCTCCCGACTCCAACGGCATTAAATTTGCAAAGCCTACGAAGTCATTTAATTAGATGCCCTTTGTGGCCCTTCCTTTTGCCGGTATCCTCATTTTTTGAAGAGTCGGACCTCTTCCATCTTTTTCTATGGTAAGAGAGGATGGTTGCCTAGTAGTACTTCCACTTTAAACAGTAACGACCACCACCACTATTATTCTCTTTCCTTTTCTTACCTTATTTTAAGTGGCTTACCCTCGTCAGCACTTGGCGTGTGAAACCAGTGGGCGGCATCCCGCCTTGGGTTACATTTTAATTTTAGTATGACGTTGCTTTCCACAACCCCGTAAAGCCATCAAGGAATCGTGATTGGAGTGTAAATTACGAAATAAGCTTCCAGCGATGGGTGTAACTTACGGTCTCATTTACGAGCAAGTAAAACTTTAGAATTCTCATAACCATGGTTTACTTTGTCATAAAGAAGGCTGGTGGCTTTATTTCTTAAATGATCAACAAGAGATAAGTTCATTTCTAGTTCACACTGACTGCACTCTGTCCAAAAGCCTTATTTAATTTTTTTATTACTGCGCTTTTTCTCTTCAGATAATGCATGTACTCTCTGCATTATTTACGACTAGTGAACCTTTTCCCTTCAAATGTTATAGTCACTCAGAAAAAGAATAAGCGCATGGTGTTGTATGTTCCTTGCATTTACTATTTTTATCAAAGTTTATTTTAATTATTGTCAAAATATTATTCACCTCCCATGTAGATGGAAACTCTGTGAATAACCAGAAAAAACATAAGTACAGGTGTTTCTGTGGAAAGTGTACTTGCGAGGAACTTAGGGCCTATATACAACACAGCGCGTTCTTTTTTGAGCGACTGTACATTATTTATTTATTTATTTATTTATTTATTTATTTATTTATTTATTTATTTATCAGCAACCCGCCCTGACTTCGCACACGAACAATTGTCAATTTATAATGAGAGGCCTTATAAGATTTCCATGTATACGTCGGCTTTGATAATATGAAAGTGACTGACGTATGAGCGATGCTAGTAATCCTTATGCAGCCAGTCCCTGCTATGAATGGTGTGAAGATGTTGCTCATAGGGTCAGTTGGTGCATGCATTTCAGTGGGCTTGGCAGACTGATATGTAATAGCAACTTCTGGCTCGGTGAGGAAAGCAACGGGAAACTACCTCACTCCTCGTTTCCCTAGTACGCCTCTTCAGTGATGCCTAGGCCATCTATGACAGCTGATGGCAGAGCTGTTGAGGATCCAACCAGCCTTAGGGCTGAAGACTAAACATACACGTCATTAGTTGTTTTCCTCCTGATTTAGGTACCTAGCTCAGTGCAACGTTTATCCAAGGTCCTTCCATCTCCTAGATGTTTTTTTGTCTTATTTTTTATCCTCGGTAGGAAAATGTATCACGCTTTTTTATGTATTCCTTTCAGTAGATTTTGTATGCTAATTGATACATGTAAGTTGAAATGGCAGTTAGTTAAAGCCAAAGGGACCTCTGGTCCTACTTTTAATTAACTTAAAATAAATATATTTCTATTTCTTCCGGCCGCCTGCCTGGTAGCCTCCTCCGCCTCCCGTCGGCAGCACTGAAGATGGTTTTCCGTGGTTTTCCCGTTTTCACACCAGGAAGATGCCGGGGTTCTACCTTAATTAAAGCCACGATTGCTTCCTTCCCACTCCTAGCCCTTTCCTGTCCCATCGTCACTATAAGATCTAGATATGTCTGTGCGACGTAAAGCAAAATGTAAAAAAAAAAATCTGTGAAAGATATTTGTATCTTAATAAGATTTTTCGGATTACCTTCAATCAACCTACATGGAGGTAAGGTAGTGATCTGTTGGGGGCAAAGATATTTAGTTATTTGGCAATTCATCACTATCAAGAAGGTGGCACAAAGAAAATATGCAAAATAGTAACCACAGTTTGTCCAATGTGTGAATTTACAATATACTCGTAATGTGTAAAGAAAGCAATGAACTTAACCTTTCATTGAAGGGTTTACTGCACTATTTTGTGTTGTTTTGCATTGTTTTCGTTTAAAAGTCTGAAAACTAAGGGCTGGGACAGATACAACGCAACCGTTTTATCGCAACCGTTTCCGGAACACAACCGTTGTCGAATGAAACCGTTGCGAGAAAATAACAGTTGCAGTTGCGCTTTGCTGTTGCGTTCTTCGCCAGCACAGATCAAGTGGAGTTTCAAGTTTCACAACCGATACGTATACAAAACTGCCTTCCGCAATCGTTGCGTTTTTGACACGGGTTTTCCAGTGTAACTCACAGGTGAGATAGGCTGTTCTGGAGAGCTGCCCTGCTATTGAATGATGCGCCTGACGTCACCGAGAGCCATAATAGACAGTGCTACACCAGTTCTATGGCTCGAGTGTTGTAAGGTACAATTAATTGAGTATTTTTAGAGTTAATTTTGTTAGTTATTCTAATTAGCCTCCATTCAGACATGAAATACAGAACTAGTGGATCTTTAGATGCCGTGACATTTAACATTTAAAACTAATACGAAAGCATAGCACGACTTCAAATCCGACTCTGTAATGACAGGCACACTCACAAAAGCAATCGTGAGTTGAGAATCAACCTTTCACGAACAACTAAAAACATAGGTATTTATCAAGGCATATTACTGCCCCAGTTTAAAGAAGGAAGCGAACTACGAGCATTATTCCACCTCTAGGTCGCAGGAAGTACAATAATTTAAGATTATTTTGTTATAGATTTGTAAATTTTGTTGATATTCGGACACATTTATTTGTGATTTCTGTAATGTACGTTAGTAGCTTTTCAAGCACACGGTAATTTTAAATTCTTCTAACCCACATTTCCAGTAGTCTGAATAGGTAACATTGTTTAGTAGTAGGTTAGAAGAGTGTTAGAAACAGGAAAGTTATATTACTACTGTCGACCAAACTATTATGCTCATTCAAGTGTTGTTTATGATATAACCAGTAAGCCTATAACATCCAATTACACCATAATTTTCCTCGTTTTATTTCACGGTAGTCACGAACGTTTGGAATTTTAAATTTGTACTTTAGTATTTTTTATGGCAAATGGAATGCAGGAAGTGCCCGTTTTTAAACGTGTTTCAACAATACGTCAAGTTAAAAAATTATTTCTCAAAACACGTCATCAGATCGAATCCAAATTTTAACACAATATACAATGTTATGTTTTATACATTAACTTATTTATAAATTTAAGAATTTACCGAGCTCGATAGCTGCAGTCGCTTAAGTGCAGCCAGTATCCAGTAATCGGGAGGTGGTGGGTTCGAACCTCACTGTCGGCAGCCCTGAAGATTTCACTCCAGGCAAATGCTGGGGCTGTGCCTTAATTAATGCCACGGCCGCTTCCTTCCCATTCCTAAGCCTATCCCTCCGTCGCCATAAGACCTACCTGTGTAGGTGCGACGTAAAGCAAATAGCAAATAATAATAATAATAATAATAATAATAATAATAATAATAATAATAATAATAATAATAATAATTTGATGTTCCCAAGGAAAAAAGCTGTTATCAGTTTTGTAAGACAACTTTTTTCTTGACTTAGGGTGGTTAGAAAACTACATTCTTGGTCGCGTTGTAATCTTTATATATCCAATGGTTATGCTATATGACTGTGAAATTCGTAAATGAATTCAATTCATTCATATCATTTGTGTTTATATTGGATAGAATGATATACATCACTGACTGGGCGGTACAAGGAAAGATGTGAGGCGTTGCCGCGCACTCCCTCATTTGTTCGGTAGAAGTACGTTATTTTGCAACCGTTTTATACAACGGTTGTCTGCGCGCAACAGTTTCGCCAACAACCGTTGTGTGAGCACAACTGTTTTGCCCAGCACTAGAATATACATATCTGACAGATATTTGTGCGAACGCCTGTCACATTCATTTTTCCAGAATGACAACTGTAATACAGCGTTCGGCCATTTTCTACAAATAGTCAGAGATCACGTTAGATTCTCGATCCGAAGCAATTAAAAAATACCTTTTGGAGGAATTTGGTGCTCAACGCAGCTTGAAGGCTACAATGCGAAAGTGTGCATACGACATTGAAGTGAGATGGGTAAAAGCTTCCGGACATAGGGATCGATTTCAAAAGAAAGCAGTGCGTTGCTTCAATACAACATTACCGCAAAAATGTTATCGACGCTGTAGATAGTTTGAGGGCCGACTAAGTTAAGAGGCATACTCCAGGAAACATTAGAAGAGATTAGAAAACCTAAAATAAAACAACAAAAAAGTCTCTCGTAGAATTGAGAAAAGAGAGCAACCGGAGGAAAATTACACAAAGCAGGAAAACGGGACTCAGCTGCGATTGTAAAAGAGCTTAACGCATTTAAAAGAGCCTCGGTATTTTTGCGCTGCTGGATTGCTGAAATTTTGCCCTGTGCACCAAAAGAAATGTATTCTATGCCAAATCCTCAAATGAGTTAACCTAAACATGTTTAAACTATTAGTGGTTACACATTTATTTGCTGCGTAGACTGATTTCTAAACTTAAAGTGCTCCTTTGAGTTGTAGCAAAGAAGGATGAGCCTACTGCTATAACTGGTTAATATTGGAGGGAAAGCCCTTGTTCAAATCGGATAGCAGTAGTTTAAGAGAGCAGGAGGAAGAAATCACTAAGTGCAGCTGGGGTCAAAGATTTATATGAAACAGTAGAGGATGACTGCCTACTAATTTCATAATTTTGACTGTGGATGTTTGTATGTGACTTGTATGTGTACATTATCCTAGAGTCCTTCGGAGAAACGAGCACGAGTGGGGTAAGCGCAAGTCCCAATAGGCGAAGCGAACGATCAGGGAAGACGATAACGCTAAATGAATTACGGCAGCCGCACGTGATTACGGCTGTACTCTACCAGGCCTATGCACTTATCATTGCTCGTAAATCACGTACATTTCAAAAAGTTGGAGCAATTACTTTTTCTTGTGCAGCCCTGGGAAGTCTTAGTTACTTAAGATGAAAGTAAATAAATCCAGAACAAAAGTAATGGAATTCTGTCCAACACTGTCAAGTGATTTATTTTACTCTACACCACCGAAATGATTTCGTAAGACTAATTTCACCAGGGCCAGTGAAATTGTCTGCCATTAGCTAGTTAGTTTTGTCTCCTTGTCAGGGTTCTTAATGATTGACAGAACTAAAAATCCGGGAGAAGATGAAAAATAATCTGTAGGATATTCCTAAGATCATGAAATTTAATCTTAGAGATCTAAACGTATTCAGAATAATGTTGTCACCATTTGGTAAGGGCAGAAGTCAAATAAATTTGGAAGTGTATCGGTTTAAGAGGCCACTATTCCCGTAAACCTTTTGTAATTGGAAATACTTTGGAGAAATTATTTCTAATTTTTGTACTTCCAGAAATATCAGTTTATAAATATCTCAAAAGTTGAAGGTACAGGTTTGCTTATCAAGGGATTGATATTACCTAATGACTGATCCTAAAAATCACTTACGTCCGCCATATTGTTTCCCATGGGTTCCTTTTTTTTTTTTTCCTAACCAACTACTGCATGCTTTCTCTCAGAACTGTAGATTCTATCAATTGAAAATGCACATTCTAGATATAACTACTATACAGCCAGTCATGTGGTGCGGGGTTAGCGTACCTTCCTCTTGCCCAGAGTATCAGGGTTCCATTCTCGACCAGTTCAGGGAATTTAATTCTGGACTTAAAAGCTGGAACGGAGTTAACTCAATCGAGGAGCTGCCTGGTATAAAATGCAGCGAAACCGGCCAAGAAAACCAAGAAATATAGCCAAGGATGTCATCAAACTGACCACGTGCTACTCTAGTATCTAAAGGCCATCTATTTGGACAGGAGTCTTCTTGGCAGGTTATTACAACGTGGGTTTTTAGATATCT
Organism: Anabrus simplex; assembly: GCF_040414725.1. Classification (NCBI taxonomy): domain Eukaryota; kingdom Metazoa; phylum Arthropoda; class Insecta; order Orthoptera; family Tettigoniidae; genus Anabrus; species Anabrus simplex. The sequence continues at coordinate 490,901,294 of NC_090265.1, forward strand.
GTAACAGTATGGTTACACCTAATATCAACCTCTTGACAGAAAGCACAATATACTGTACCAAGTTCTGACGAAGAACTCTATTGCAGAAGCGTATGTTCAATTTTGTATTAGCCAGTCGGTTATTTAAATGGAAGCATGACACTTCTGTTCTACTTGCAGTAGGACTAAGTCTGCATTTCTTGAAATAGACCTGTAGAATGGACAGGTCCCTTGTTAGTATTTCCTCAGTTTTCTTGAGATCTCTGTGTTGTGTGACTAGTGCAATATCATCAGCATAACAGAATTTCCTGCAATTTGACCCAGGAAGATCAGAGATGTGTGGACTGAGCAGCGGAGGGGACAGAACTGATCCTTGGGATAAGTTATTCTTTAGTTTTCTCTCTGTGCTCTTACTGTTGCCTGAGCACACTTGGAATCTCCTGTCACTTAGCATGCTGTTGATAACTTTAACGATGGTTCTGCAGGATATGACTTTAAGGAGCTTGTGAATCATGAGGTCTATAAACGCAGCAGATGTTTTAAGTTTATTTTGGAATCCTGCCTCAGTATATGATGTGAGTGATAGCACTTGATCACAACAGCTACGAATTGATCTAAAACCTGTCTGATCTGCAGGAATGTGTGCTAAGATTGTGTGATTAATTCTGTTAAATATAAGCCTCTCAAACAGTTTGTAGCAGCAGCTGAGAAGAGTTATCGGTAGTTAACTGTCAGGTCTATTGGTGGGTTTTCCAGATTTTGGAATATCTTCGCCTTCTTGAATTCTGGTGCGATTTCTCCATTGTTTAAAATGTCCGTGTAAAGAACTCTACCAGCCATCTCTTGGCATTCTTACCCATGTGTATGAAGAATTCGGGGTGAATTCCATCGAATCCAGAAGCTTTACCGGACTTCAGGTCTTTGAGTGAGGCTTCTGTTTCATTAGATGTTAAGACACTAGAGTAGTCTGATTTGTGAGGCATTGTTAATTTCAGAGCTTGAAGCTGCCGTCTGATGAACTTATCTGTTGATGCTCGAGATGTTGCAACGATATGAGACGCTATTTGATCAGTGTCACCTCAGGCTGGTTTTAAACAGGTGAGCTTTCTCCCAGTCTTCTAAGGAGGCTCCATGCCTTTCTACTTCAGTGAGTGAAGTCCATATTTCCTACAGTTTCTGCCCATCTTTGCCTTCGGTTAGCATCCAAACATGTAAGTCTCCACCTTGTTGGAAGTCATTGTAAAGTGCTTCATTCTCTGCGCTCCAACCAGGGATGTATGCTTTTATCGGCTGCCGACATCACTGCACCTAAAAACGTTTATAGCTTTGGTATTTCGGCTGGATCCAGCGAACAGACCTATCCAGCTCAGCAGAGAACATAGTCCAACCAGCTTTCCGAAAATTCCACCAGGCATGTGGTGTAGATCTTACAGTTGGGACTGAGATGCCAATTTCTACTATTACTGGTCGATGCTGCCTGTGAGGGAAGTTCCCAGTCACTTTTTGTGTGATGTGTAGAGGGTAGCCATTTTCATTACAGCTGACAAAACACAAATCAGGATTTGTATCTCTACCCCCATGCAGCTGATCGGAAGGTGCCATGATCTTTGGCATCAAAAACAAGATGAAGATTGTTGACTTCAGCCCATTCTGAGAGTTTAACCCCGCATTCATTGTTTTTGAGTACTTTCATGACTCATAGTGGCTTCTAAAACAACCTACATAGACTGCTGGATGTTCAGTAGTTGGTAGGACAGCATCGGGCCAAGATGTGTTGGGCAGTTTATAAATGTTGACAGTGGTGACATTATTCAGCCGTATTGTTACACTGTAGATGTCTTCATCTGTCCTTTGGGACAAAATATCTAGGCGTAACCTTGGATCGCACTTTGTCATTCAAGCAACCTCTATTGAACTGATCTAAAAAACTGCATACTCGAAATAATATTCATCAGAAACTGTGCGGGACAGCTTGGGGATCTACTGCAAGCACTCTACGAATTTTTGCCCTAGGTTCTGTTTATTCCAGTGCAGAGTATTGTTCTTCTGTATGGCTTAATAGCCGGTACTACCGGTACAAGAAGACATCCATGCGTTCAATCTTCAAAGGTTGAAATCACGCCACCCACCCTTGCGTGATGCTGCTGACATGACCAGCAAGAACTTTAATGCTGGGAAAGTTTGGAAAGACCGCTGGGAATCTTCAACAGACTTCACAGCGTATTTTCTGGTGCGCAAATTATTAGTGGATTCCATCTACCACGAAGGCAGTGGGTCACTCTTTCGGACATGCCATGGAAGATGCAGGGACTCACTGTACAAGTGGAACTGCATAACGTCACCGGAGTGTGACTGTGGTGCCCCACGGCAAACGATCGCTCACATCGTTGGCAGCTGTAAACTATGCGCTTACTCGGATAGCTGGGCTGACTTCTTTATACCATCAGAGTCAATATCAGAGTGATTAGAAAGGTTGGACATCCTTATATGAAATATTGTTTTCTTAATATTGTAATATATTCAATTGTATATATGTAGATTTTATTTATGCCATATTCTAAATAATAATACTGTACCAAGTCTCTGAATGGGAATGTCAACAACGGTAGCCACTTACGTTCCACCAAACACTTCTCTATGTTTTCAAATACCTTGCATTGTTTCATTTAGTTGGTGAAATAAAATTAGTGTTACACTGATTTTAATCAAGCTCCATAAGTTGTCCGAGAACGTACGGCGACTTTTAGACCCACGGAGCCAAGTGTTGTTTCTTCTCTGGAAATAGCTCCATGATTTAATTAAGGTGCCAGATGGCAGTCTCCTAAATCATTATCGATTGCGTGCCTCCCCCTTTGTGTACGTGACAAAAGAAGTGCTGTTTGCACGTTGACAGCAAAGCTAAATTTGCTTGCGTCGTGAAGTATTGTGGTCCGCTGTGTCATATTAGTGACCTTAATTAAGTGTGCTTCGGTGAAAACTTAAGAGGGGCTCCTCCCTCCCGAGCTCTTGTCTCCTTCCTCAGTTTGTTTTGATTTTCAGCTGCTACGAACGTTGTTCAGGAGTTACAAGTTCCGGGAAATTAAGAGCAGGAACGTTATTCGTCGTGTCATGTACCTCCATTGGCTCTGGCCTACCAACCAGCGTAGTTGATCGAATAAGTCATTTTCCACAATAGGAGTGCAGTAGATAATAATACCGGGCGAGTTGGCCGTGTGGTTAGGGACGCGCTGCTGTGAGCTTGCATCCGGGAGATAGTGGGTTCGAATCCCACTGTCGGCAGCCCTGAAGATGGTTTTCCGTCGTTTCTCATTTTCACACCAGGCAAATGCTGGGACTGCCACGACCGCTTCCTTCCAACTCCTAGACCTTTCCTATCCCATCGTCGCCTAAGACCTATCTGTGTCGGTGCGACGTAAAGCCACTAGAAAAAAAAAATACTAATATGACCGTATTTGTATGGTTCTGACCGTACACTTGGCAACACTGAGCGTGACCATCAGTCAGAAGCGACAATAATGGGACGTATAGCGATTAGAAATAACTCCTGAAAAACTTTCAATTATGGCGAGAAAACTTGACGAGTGTCCAAATCTCTGCTGTCTTATCAACTTTATATTTCTTTTTCTAAATGTTTTTTACAAGTTACCGAGCTCGATAGCTGCAGTCGCTTAAGTGCGGCCAGTATCCAGTATTCGGGGGATAGTAGGTTCAAACCCCACTGTCGGCAGCCCTGAAAATGGTTTTCCGTGGTTTCCCAGTTTCACACCAGGCAAATGCTGGGGCTGTACCTTAATTAAGGCCACGGCCGCTTCCTTCCCACTCCTAACCCTTCCCTGTCCCATCGTCGCCATAAGACCTATCTGTGTCGGTGCGACGTAAAGCAACTAGCAAAAAAAATTACAAATTACTCCTAGGCCTTTCTTATCCTATTGTCGCCGTAAGACCTGTCTGTGTCGGTGCGACGTAAAGGAATTTGTGAGAGACATAACAATCACATTCTTAAAGTAAACTTGGCCAACGTCTGATACAGTTTGTTTTTGAATACTTGCATTTCTCTTTCTGCAGGGACTATTTTTTTATCACCAAAGAATGGACCGTGTGAGGTTTTCTGTAGCGCGTTCCTACCCCCTATCCTTCGTAGATCTATCGGCATAAGCTATAAAAACGTAATAATAATAATAATAATAATAATAATAATAATAATAATAATAATGCTATTGGCTTTAGTCCCAGTAACTACTTTTACGGTTTTCGGAGACGCTGAGGTGCCAAAAGTTAGTCCCGCAGGAGTTCTTTTACGTGCTAGTAAATCTATCGACACGAGGCTGACGTATTGGAGCACCTTCAAATGCCACAGGACTGAGCCAGGATCGAACCTGCCAAGTTGGGGTCAGAAGGCCAGCGTCTCAACCGTCTGAGCCACTCAGCCCGTCATAAAAATGTAGAGCACATATATGTTTATTTCGCATTAATCATACCCATATTGATGCGCTCACAAGGAAGGAGAATACTATTATAGACCAGCTTAACGTTCTGGAAAAAGTGGGGCCGAATGGCTCAGACGGTAGAGCGCTGGCCTTCTGAGTTCAAGTTGGAGAGTTCGATCCCAGCTCAGTCCGCTTGTATTTAAAGGTGCTCAAATTCGCCAGTCTCGTTTCGGTAGACTTACCAACACCTAAAAGAACTTCTACGGCACGTAGGTGCTTTCGAAAACCGTTAAAGTAAGTGCATAGGACCATCCTCGGAGGATCAGTTTCGACTTTCGGTACTACCTGAATTTTCAAGTTTGGCGGGAGGTTGGTATGTGTTTGAAAATGTATATTCAACTCACCTTCATTGCGGATGTGCCTGAAAAGAGCCGCATCGCCGCGGGACGAGGACACGAATTTACAATATTATCATCATTTTATTATTGTCCGCCTCCGTAGCGTAACGGTTAGTGTTATTAGCTGCCGTCCTCGGGGGCCCGGGTTCGATTCCCAGTACTGCCAGAAATTTGGTGTGCCTGGAAAGAACTGCACCACCTCAGGATGAGGACACGAGTTTACTTACTTTTATTATTATTATTATTATTATTATTATTATTATTATTATTATTATTATTATTATTATTATTATTATTATTGTTACCGTGTTTTTGTGGTAGTTATGCGTGAAAGAAGGTGCGGGGTGGTGAACGGGTCTCAAGCTACTAAAGTAAAATTAATTAAAATTTAACCAGGTTATATTTTCTTTTCAAGAACAAAGAAATAACAAGCATGGCAGGTACAAAGTAGCAAGTCAAAGGGTAGTTACAATATTTACAGGATTTGGGCTTCGAGCCCTGAAAACACAATGCTTGGGCAATCAGCGCAGTTTTACCTCCAAACACAAGTTTCAACAGAGGGGCAGAAAACCCCATTCATGCCTAGGAGCCCTAGCTCCAAATTACATAGAAAAGCCTCCACGAGGCATACAACACTCAATTTTCAAAAGAGCCACACGCTCTCAAATTTAAGCCTCTCCCAGGCCACACCAAACTCCATCTTCAAGTTGTCCTCAACGGACATAAACACAGGGGTAAAATACCCAATCTACTGAGGTCTATAGAATGAAAAGAAGGTTAATTAAATGACCTCTAAAATAACAATTTGAGAGGAGGCGAACTTGCACTCCTAATACACTTTGATTAAGACCTACTTGGCACTAGGCCGTTAATACAAGGGCTAATCCCATACTAAAGAGGTGACTTAAGAAGAGAACAATTTGTTTTACGTTAACGAAGAATAGGTTGAGAAAAATAAGTTCACCTCAAAACAATATGAGTGGGAGCTCGAGAGGGTTAGCACTCTCTATCCCAGTATGTAGCTTTAAAAGAGAATATATGAAAGAGTAGTTACATTTAGGAAAAGGTTACATGGTGGAACGCTTAGAACCCGCCCCGAGAGTTAAACTGCTGAGCAAGCAAAGAAAGAAGTTATTAATCGGCCATTACCTTGTTGTTGACCGCTGCCGAGGAAAGAGGCGCTTCCCGCCTCCTGCTATGTACTTAATACACTGAAAGATGGAACAGAAGTGGCCCGGCGACCCTAAAATCAGCAGTTTATATCCTCTCGCGGAAGGTTCTAGGTGTCAGGGGAATGAAAACACCCTCCCACAAACTTTTTATTGGGTAGGATACAGCAACATATTCAAGTTGGGGGAAGATACCTACGATTGGTCAGAAATTAATAACAGAAATTCGGGATTGGTTAAATGCAAAACAAGGGGAAAGAGAGGGGTATACAGCCAACTTAACCAATAACTGAAAAAAAATTAGCAAAGACAAACGTTTGAAATAAAAATTTCTCCAACAAAATAGTTCTTTGGCTTCGCACTAGGGTGCACTATTGTTGATCTTCAGTAGTGTCCTCTAGAAGAGAAAGTTCACACTTCTTACTTCAAGCAAAACAAAAACACATCAAAAATGACACAGTTCAAAAACTCAAAATTTTCCACGTGGTGACATCTTTTGAGAAGGTAGCGAATTAATAGCGTATATAAAGTTCAGACTTCCTCCAGCAGAGGAGTTTCAACTGGCGCAAATTTTAAATTAGCGGCGTGGAGGTGTACCGCCCGGTACAATTATTACGGAAGGAATTGTTGAAAAAAGATGAACAAGGAATAGTTTGTTATTTTAATTCGTAATTTCAGCATGTTAAATTGCATACATCATGAATCTCTAAACATCGACGAGTTTTATTCCTGAAAATCCACTTTCATCATCACGACATTACGCTGCACTTGCCGGTGCTGCTTGGGCTACCACTACAGTTGTCAGTAACCACAAGAGCTAGCTTGAGAGACACCAATTAGAGTTACCAAACTTGTAACTGAAACGTGACAGCCTAACAAGCAGAGTAGGGCACAACATACTATAGATGTTTCCAAGGAGGAGCTTGATGTTTGAATTCGTCAACGCTCCAAGATGTTTCAGCTAGTGATGTGTTCTAAGAAAGCTGTGTACTGTGTGTGTATCAGCGAATATTACCCCGTAGAATAGTACATTATGCAAGAAGCCTATAATGGCAATAATTAAGACACGAGTATGTTTATATTTCTGTCTGCTGTCATCTCTTGATGGATACAGTACTTTTGCATCCATCTCTTGGCACAGGCCAGAGTAAAGTGTAGCTTCCACCGAAGTCCCAGTCAACATCCATGGCTGTGACAATATGGGTAGTGCTGAGTAATGACATTCAGAGCATGACTAGTGCATCTGAGTGTTATGAAAGGTGCTGCTCATAGGGTCAGTCGTGCTGCAATAGTACTCTCTGACCCAGTGAGGAAAGCAATGGCAAACTACCTCACTCCTCATCTTGCCTAGTGCGCCTCATTTTGGTGCTGCCATTGGTTTTTGGGATTTCCTTATAACCGCATAACCTTTGGTGGTGCTATTTGAGGATCCAACCAGCCTCTGGGCTGATGACCTAACAGACAGACATGTTTATATTTCCATACGAATGTCTTAATTACAATTATAGGCGAGTTGCATACGACTGTTTATGCTCGACGATAAAATTATAACTCTATTTTTTTAATATTCATAAATGTCTGTCGAGATGTCGCTTGACAGTTGGTGTTTACTGAACAGAGCGGGAACGCATGCGCTGGGTTATTGAATTTCCGTGAATGGATCAGAGACCTTGACCGTATCATATGTTTTCAAAGTTTTGATAAAAGGATATTATAACCTAGCTTTATTTCAAATACGAATTGTTTATTGTACAGTTGAAGTGAATTTTGCGGGAATGTGCCGTGTGGTTGTAGAATATTGGAAGTAAAAGGTGCATTGATGTTAATATGTGTGTCCGACATGTTTGATTTTGGAAACAAGTGCGAAGCGCAGGTGCGATGCTATCCTTACCTAATTGGTCAAACAGTTGTATCATAATGAAAATCTGAACTCTGCTTGGTGGAGAACCTGTATCATAATGAAACTTGAACTATAAAGAGCCTCATTAAGATTCAGTTTTCTAACATATAATATTTATATTTCGGCATCGTCAAGCATAAAAAAATATTTTTTTTCATTCTGGTTCCAAACAATTCAAGGAGTGACGTAATCTGAAATGAGACACTGGAGATTGGCCGTCTCCTTACCGTGCATTGTTGTGACACTTACTGACCTGGATGATCTTTCATCTCTGAGCTGGGATCATTTCGCTTTTTGATTTTCATGTGTCGATTACAGAAAACCCATAGTTTGAGCTGGACTGTGTCTGTTACATCGATTGTTCGTGAGATGACGGCCGACTTCTGTCAAGCTGAGGTTATGGTTGAAGCACAAGTTAAGTTTATTGCCTTCACATTAAAAATGAGCAGTGACGGGAAGAGTGCAAGAAGCAAGTAATTCGGCCGAAATACAGTCACCTGGGAAATATTTTATTTAATTATAATTATACATTACTTTTTGCAGCAAGTAATAAGTAAAATTATAATTACAGAACGCTAGTTTTAAGGCAATCATTGACCTATTTTTCGCATTGGGCTAGAATAATACAAAAGTTTGCAAGGGTTCATCACGACGTGCAGGTCACCTACGGGCGTCAAATAAAAAGACCTGCATCTGAAGAGCCGAACTTGTCCCGGCACTAAAACCCATACGAACCGTATGGGTGGGGGACGCAGACGAAGAATACACCCACGGTATCCCCTGCCTCTCCTAAGGGATGATCGAATTAGAACCATGAGACTACTTGTAATTAGTACCATCACGCAGAGAACACCATGGGTCGCTTTTACTTGCGCGTACTACCACTATGTTAGATACACAATACGTTCGTGATTAGTAGCGACAGTGTGTGCTTCCGGCTGGGTTTTACGGTACCTGTGATTAGTACCACTATATGAGCGACACCATGGGTGAGCCTATGATTAGTACCTACTATGTGAGGAGTACCACGGGATAGTACGAATCCCTGTGATTAGTACACTTACGTGCGGAACACCAGAGGTTTGCGTTGCCTGTGAATGGCGCCTTAATGTGAGAACTACCATAGGTCTGTGTTACATGTGCACATTACATTACCTGTGACTAGTACCATAATGTGTGGAATACTGCGAGTCTGCGCTACTTTTGATTAGTACCGCAACATGACAAATACCATGGTTCTACTTTCCTAGCGATAAGTACCATTATGAGGGGCCGATGACCTGTATTTTGGACCCCTTTAGACTACAAGCATCATCGATTCAGTATTGTGCTTAAGAAACAGTCCCTTAGTCAGTAATATTATTGTTTAACGCTAGTTTCTGGGAATGTGGGGCATTGCGGGTCGGATCCACTGATTGGTTTAAATTCATATCCATCCATTCATTCTTCGTCCTCACGTTTTGAATTCTGGTCAGTGGAGGATTTTGTACTTTTAAATTTTCATTGCATTTCGTCTCATTTCGTACCATTAGGGGTCGATGACCTATATGTGCCTCTTTAAACAACATTTATCATCATCATCATCATCATCAACCGACTCGTTGGCTGAATGGTCAGCGTACTGGCCTTCGGTTCAGAGGGTCCCGGGTTCGATTCCCAGCCGGGTCGGGGTTTTTAACCTTCATTGGTTAATTCCATTGGCCCGGGGGCTGGGTGTTTGTGCTGTCCCCAACATCCCTGCAACTCACACACCACACATAACACTATCCTCCACCACAATAACACGCAGTTACCTACATATGGCAGATGCCGCCCACCCTCATCGGAGGGTCTGCCTTACAAGGGCTGCAATCGGCTAGTAATAGCCACACGAAATTATTATCATCATCAAAACCCATACCTTATTTCATTCTATCACTAGGTGAGACCAAACATGATAGCTTCGAACTTTCGAAATGCTTTTTTTTTTTTTCATAGTTTTTATTTCAGATAATGATTGTTAGTGTTTTAAATAAAATAAAAATAAATAATTTGTTCTTAATATTCTCATCGCTAGCCTCGAACTTTTCTTGGGGAAAGTACCTCTGTTTTTTTTTTCCTCTCATTTACTGAAACGACGCCCTACAGGGCACTTGTAAGAATACTTGTGTTTAATTGTAATAACATCATTTTGATAAATTGATACCTTTAGAAGTACTAGAGAAGAATTGGTGAAATTACTCATTCTGCTGTAGTAGTACTGACAGTTGTCATTTATATTTTTTCTGTTTCTGCTTCCGTGCGATGTATATTTACTACTGGAAAGCAAGGATTACAATTTTAATTCACGTAAACGCTACTTTTTTTGTAAAGAACGATTACAAGAAAAAAAATATGTAATTTCTACAAATAATCCCATTACTTTTACTCAATTACTTCCCAACTCTGATAATAGTGTTCGTTTAACATCCCACTGACCTCTTTATTGTGGTTTTCTGAGACGCCGAAGAGGCAGAATTTTGTCCCGGAGGAGTTATTTTATGTGCCAGTAAATCTACAGACATGAGGCTGGCGAATTTGGTTTCCTACCGGACTGAACTGGGATCGAACCCGCCAACTAGGGCTCTGAAGACCAGCGCTTTTACCGTCTGAGTTTCTCAGCCCTTTCGTGACTGGTAAGCAGATGCCGGCCTGTGAGTGAGAATGTTCACACACATTAAAAGGAACGATACCTTCTCATGAATCATGGACTTTGTAACATCATAGTTCATCTTCAAAGGCTGCGGGACGACTAAATTCCGGCATCTCGGCGTCTTCCAAAACCGTAAAAGTAGTTAGTGGGGCGTAAAGCCAATAACATTATTATGTCGTTTTCAAAGGAAATTTCAAATTGTTCTTGAGACCATCTCGCTGGAAGATGAAGGTCGTTAAAAATAACAGCAATGGTGGGGGTCAACAAGTGTCCTTGCGTAAGTGTAGAGGTTGTGTTTCTTGTGAAGACATATTTTATGAACTGTATTGTGTATCACGTTTTGAAATATATTTTAGTTACAGGGGTGTATGGACTATTTGAGTGAAACTGTCACTGTAGCTCATAAGTCCTCCCGTGAATGGGACATAGAGTGCATTCACGGTATCCCATGTGTGTCGTAGGAAACTCTTGAAAAGGATGACTCTCTTGAGGCACTAACTTGGCAGATGTCGATTGTGACCTATTAGGTACTCCATAGAAAGCATATTCTCCGTTAACAGGAACTGTCACTAGTATCATTGAATACCGCTCGAAAACACATTAAGGCAAAAAAGGAAAAGAACTACACATCGCAACGTGAGGAAGTGTGAAGGAGGGAATAGGGTGGTGGGTTTTTTTTTTGTAACTTTGAAAAAATGATACATAGTGATGCATGCTCTTTCTTGTGTTCTGTTTCTTCCCGTTTCTTTGAATTTTGTAACCTATCTGTCTAAAAACTCCCCTCGGCTTATCTCGGGTATTTCTGGGATCGTTGGAGTCAACCAAGCCCACTTTGGTTTTGGCCAGAGTTTTTTTTTTTTTTGCTAGGGGCTTTACGTCGCACCGACACAGATAGGTCTTATGGCGACGATGGGATAGGAAAGGCCTAGGAGTTGGAAGGAAGCGGCCGTGGCCTTAATTAAGGTACAGCCCCAGCATTTGCCTGGTGTGAAAATGGGAAACCACGGAAAACCATCTTCAGGGCTGCCGATAGTGGGATTCGAACCTACTATCTCCCGAACGCAAGCTCACAGCCGCGCGCCTCTACGCGCACGGCCAACTCGCCCGGTGGCCAGAGGTTTAAGGCCAGCTCCCCTTCCTTACGTCTCGTGATATTGGAGATGAAGATCGATCGGAATTCGAACCTCAGCCTTTCTGGTGGGAAACTAGCAATTAAACCATTGAGATAATCACGCCCCACTAGAATATAGGCCTACGTAACATTTACAAGTGACACAGTTGACCACCTTATTTGTAAACTATTTAAATTCATTAACTGAATAATATTGTACAGTACTACAGTACATTATCACTATTACAATCGATGCTGGATATTCATTTCTAGTTTTCAGGAAGCAAATTTAGGCCTTGAGGTCTTTGGTCTGAAGGGTCCCCAGTTCGATTCCCGGCCGGGGAGGGGTTTTAGTCGCGTATAGCTAATTCCTATGACTCTGGGACTGGGTGTTTGTGTTTGTCCCAACACACTCTTATTCGTATACCTACACACAATATGCCACACTACCAACCACCACAGAAACACGTAGGGTTGACGTCGGAAAGGGCATCTGACCATAAAACAGAGCTATACCCATATGGTATGGGGAAAATGGAAGAAGAAGAAGAAGGGAACGCATTCAGGCTTTAACGAGATCATTCTGGATATTCTATTTTTTGGTACACTTTTTTCTGTCGTAGACTGACGTGAATGTTTTTCCGCACTAACAAATAAGGAGACTTTCAAAATATTTCACCAGAGTCAGAATTCTTACATTAGGCTGTAATAAACGTTGCACGTGTAACGACACATGCTATCTTCAGTAAGTGTTTTTCTCTTGAGAGGAATCCTACAACTGTACATGCATCGAACACGCAGTAGATCTGGCGTACGCTAATAGAGGTCTTCTGTTTAAAATAAAAAGAACAGCAATTAGTGGAACGCAAACTGTTATTGCATGGTGCACGGTTCATTTAGCCATGTGCTAGTTCTACGAGATTACCTCCATACAGTGGAGTCTATTGTAGCAATTTATGACGAGGTGCGAGATTGCTCTGGGAATAATGAAATCTTCCAGGGATGTACAGAGTAACGTAGCCAGCTGAACTAATTTCCGCCTGATTCCAGCATCTCTCTATTCCATAGTGCAGGGAAATTCAGGATTTTCATCTTGCTTGATATTCGAGTTTATTCTAGGCTGCATCCGAATTTATTATTTTTTTGCTAGGGGCTTTACGTCGCACCGACACAGATAGGTCTTATGGCGACGATGGGATAGGAAAGGCCTAGGAGTTGGAAGGAAGCGGCCGTGGCCTTAATTAAGGTACAGCCCCAACATTTGCCTGGTGTGAAAATGGGAAACCACGGAAAACTTTTTTCAGGGCTGCCGATAGTGGGATTCGAACCTACTATCTCCCGGATGCACGTTCACAGCCGCGCGCCTCTACGCGCACGGCCAACTCGCCCGGTATTCCGCACTTCTAACGAAGGATATATCCGAATTGATCCTCAAGTTTTAAGGATAGACACATCAAATTGTTTACAAACTCCATTACTAACATACAGCTCGCTCTTGGTTTGTTGAGAACTTATCCGAAAATCGGACAGTGAGCGAAGACAAATTCGAATGATGCACGTAAAGATCACATAACATGCTGCTCGCATGTAAATGAGCGGCAAGGTGAGCGAGAATTACGCGGGAGAAGATTTCTTATATGCATTAACGTAATATTGACATTATCTTGAATAATTTCAATTGTTTAATCATTGCCTGCTTCAATAAAAATACATTCCATACACATAACCACATAAAAATACAATGTTATTTGATGGATAATTCGGAACGTAGGTTTCCCAGTCTTTTCTTTTTACTGATTTGTGAAAAATTGTATCGGTGATTCTGACGGTTATGTGACATCCAGATGGAGATCGGCAACGCGGGAATCAGATCGGACCAACGCTCAAAGACAGTGTGGGGATCATTTCGGGTACCACTTAATCCGCAAAAGAGAGGACTCGGAAACATCGTGATTTTAAACAGTAAATTTTATTGTCTGCATTGTGTTACAAGCATAATCACAGTCTACTTATAACGGAGATAAATTTTAAAAGTAGGACATGTGGGAGATGAGTCAGTGTAAAAACATCAAAATCACATGTAACTTCCGCGTGACATTACGAATGGCTGTGGTGTCATAAACATATCCTTATATTATTCATTTATAGGGCGAGGAGTAAGAAATTGGAATAATTTATCAAGGGAAATGTTCGATAAATGCCTAAGTTATTTGAAAACTTTTGAGAGAAGGTTAGGTAAACAAATGATGGGGAATCTACCACCTGGGTGACAGCACTAAATGCAGATTGATATTTGAATGGTCCTATGCTAAACTGAGCCATGTGACATTTAATGACACGTTCTTTCTTATGCGAGAGAGAACCATGCGGTATTTATACTCCAACGGAAGGAAGTGAATTACAGACAGAGGAAGTGTTACTATACAGTTTTTGACATTACAGAACATAATTTAGTAAGTTAATGCTAAGAATTATTTATTTTTCGTTTAATCAGTAATCATTTGTATTATTCTTTGCGTTGATAGAAGTGCAATACCAGTATGAAACTATTCCAGTAAGCTAAATATGGACATTCTATTGTACGTTATCTACTCAGACATGGTGTTCATTTTATGTTACAGTTGTATACAATGTGATGTCCGACTCCATGGCTAAGTGGTTAGCGTGCTGGCCTTTGGTCAAAGGGGTCCCGGGTTCGATTCCCGGCAGGGTCGGGAATTTTAACCTTAATTGGTTAATTTCGCTGGCACGGGGGCTGGGTGTATGTGTCGTCTTCATCATCATTTCATCTTCATCCCGACGCGCAGGTCACCTACGGGTGTCAAATCAAAAGACCTGCACTTGGCGAGCCGAACTTGTCTTCGGACACTCCCGGCACTAAAAGCCATACGCCATTTCATTTCACAATGTGATGATTTCGAAAAGCGTATGTTCAATATCATTAATATTTTAATCATAAAATAGTTGAAATCAAACATATTTTGTTTTGTACAAAATGCTCAAGTTATGTTATGTGTGAAAAGTAGGTAAAAAGGCCTACTTCTACAACTGTAGCCTCGCAATGGGTTCGCGAAGGGTGATTCTGAGACGGGTAGTTTTCAAGTAAATGTGTGCCCTCGTCCACTTCCAGTGGAATTGAGCTGTTAACCAAATGCCACAGCCCTCCTTACAATCTGAAATTTCTGGCAGTACTGGGAATTGAACACCCCCACCCCTTCCCCGTGGGCGGCAGCTAGTATCTCTAACAGTTACACTGCCTAGATGGACAGTTTCCAATTAATGCGTATGTGTCCGAACTGAGGTGGTTTGGTCATGCATTGAGGTGAAGTGATTGCTATTGTGGAAAGTGATTATTCGGCATTACGCCTCCAGGCAAAAGGGGAAGAGATAGGCTAAAAAATGAGACGAAAAGGCAGCTTCACCATATACGTAAAAGAACTAGATTTGGAAGATGATGATTAAGATGCATAGACCGAAGTGGAGAAGGAAAAATTTCATACGCTAATAAAGCTGTTCCATCAAAAACCCTGGGACATAACTGAGTTAATACAGCTGGAGACGTGTGCCTGAAGTATCCATTACTTACCAGTCTTCATTTATTGAGTCACGCAACATCTGTTGCGGTTAATTTAGAATTTTAACACGTCAAGAGTTGTATGGTTCTTTATTTTGTCTTACTCATGAAACTCGATGTAAAGTTTATATTCTACACATAAATCTTTATTTCAGTTATGGTTTCTATACAATAAAGTACGACAAAAGTATGTACATAAATCATACAGACCAGATAATACAATTTTTTAATTTAGACTTAATATTTCTACATAATATTTGGCTTATTGCTTCCTGTACATTGTGCAAAGTACGTTGCCTTCTCCTAAACATTATTAATTCTGTTATTGCTTAAGGGGTTTCATACATTAAAATACCTTCAGTTATATTAGTTTTTTAGGTTCGTCTAGTAGTTCGTATCTTTCTTCATCTCTGTACCAATTGTCATATCAAACATCTCTGTAGTAATGTATATTTGCGTATTCGTGAAGAGGTGTACGCTCCACATAGGATAGCTGGCGTAGCATATGACCACCAACATTGCTCTGTGCCTTCGATGGCATTTGCTGTTCGATTTTCATTCTTTACTCTCTTGGCCAGTGAATAAACAAAGAATCAAGCTATTCTTTGAGCTTATAATTATTTTATAATTTAATTGGATAAGTCTCCGAAAATTTTTACAGATTTTTTCAGATATAGTTGTTCTCGAGTATGAAACACAAGGGTCATGTTTAATCTTAAAAAAACTGAAGGCGGTTTCAGGTAAAACTCTTTGAATAAATCTGTATTGAAATGTGTATAAATGTACTTGTTAATCTCATGGTGGTTCAGCCTCTATAAAGAAAGCTTTACCTTCAAACGGAGTGGAAAACTGCCCTGTTTGAAATTTTTCGGGGTTATTGTGAATTTCTAAAATATAATCTTTTAAGTTTTCAGTCTGTCGAACACAAAATATATATTTGTGAACACACTTATAAACAATAAAATTCTCGGTAGCAGTAATTCGGAACCATTTGTATGGAAAGCATAGTACTTAATTTCCTTCCGGCGACATTAAAAAAAACACTAACAATGGTCATAGTCTTAAGTTCATTGATATATTTTTACGAAACCAACAAGTCAGTTGTTTTCGAATAAAACTTGTGAGCTATTGTGTCCTTTGGCAAACACATATTGGTGTCAGAATAAATAAATAAATAAATTAATTAATTAAATAAATAAATACCTGGAAAAGGAAATATTTCATTCCAGCTGTGCTGTAATGTTTTCGTAAATATATATTTTGTTTTCACCAGACTGAAACAGGTAAGTCGACACCGGAAAGAAAACCTTCCATCGTTAATAACAATACAAATCGTACAAAATCTTCCTTACACTGTACAAAGAACTCAATGATAATTTACATATGAATCACATTTCAGGAAAATCCCTCGAATGGTTACAGAAATACTGTAATACTGTAATACTGTAATACTGTAATTTTCGCTAAGTGTATGAATCCCTTAAAGTGCACGACTACAAGGAGGACATATTTTATTCTAGTGACCATTAATTCTACCTTTCTCTCTGAAATATTACTAGGAATACTATTTTCGTTGCATGAGAATAATTTCCATGTCTATGTAGCTAGCACGTACTTTGATTACTGGATGGAGACTTAGGCTGGTGCTCGACGTCGTTCAGTGTTACGCTTCTTCTCTGAGCCCAGGATGTCATCGAACCTGTGTTCATCTCTTCGTTAGATGATAGAATGTTGTTTTCCTCAGGTTCCGATTGCTTATCCTCTTCTGTGTTTTCATTATTAATTCCTTCTTTCTTAGTATCACAGCTTTCGTCACAGGTCGTCTCAGAGGTTGTATTATTAGTTGATGGATATTCCAAAACCTCGAACTCCTCAAATTCCATATCATCAAACAAAGAAGAACTTCTGAGTGGCATTACTTTCGGTTTCTCTGGAAGGAAATTAATTTTAGGGGGTTCAGATTTGATGTTTTCGCTTTCATTCCGCTTCCAAAAGTCGAGCCCATTCTCAAATAGCTTCTCTTCCGATTTCTTACTGCTAGAATTTATTTCAGGGTTTTCTTCATTCTGCTCTTGTATAGTACTTTCAGTACTCTCTGGGTTGCAGTCCAAATTCTTACTTGAAGCAATAGACTTTTCACATACTTCAATTTGATTTTTTACAAAGTTCTCTTCCACCTCGTGCACTGGCTGGAGTTTTCCGAGTGTTTTGTCACTCTCTGCTTTGTGCTCATTTTGAGTGGCGTTACCTTCGTCAGACGTTCTCTCGCTGTCATCCTCTGTGCCTGCCAGTTCCAGCCTGCTTCCACAGCTATTGCTTTTTACCAGTCTGAATTTTACTCCCAAGTAATCTTCTTGGAAAATCTTATTCCCCGCATTCTTCCTCGTCGATTCGCAGCCTTGTCGTATTTCATTCATAATAGCAAGAGTCATGGGGCTCATGATGGGCCCCTTACTGGATGAAATTACTCTGCCTCCATAGTAGGTGACAGTTGTTCCGCAAGCACGTATCTTCTCCAGAACTTCTGGGGCGACGTAGTGACCTCCTTCGTCTCCATCATCGATGTAGTAGTTTCGGGCGTCCACAGCGTCTATATCGTGCTCATCGTCACTGCTAAATACATCCTCTTTGTGACTGCTGTTTCTACTGGGCGAGTCAGCATCCGTCTCTGTCTCGTAGCAACTAAGGTCACTACTGACCCCAGACGATAGGCTACCGCTGTCCGTCCAACGTTTAGGTCCGTTGTTGTGTCCCAGAACGGCATCAACCGTCAGGTACCTTGTTAGCCTTTTCTTGTTGACCTTTTCTGCGCTAGGAGAAACACTCTTTGGTTTGGGACTAGTTATTTCTTTATTTATAACATCCTTTGTGGACTTCTCTTCAGAATTCTTCTCTAAAGTTAAATGGTCATTTCTTATATTAAACTCGTCTGATGGCGTCCTCATTTTCAAAGTTTTCTCGAATAACTTTCGAGCGTTGCGGACTGTATCAGGATCTGGCAACTCTTCGTCAACTAATTCTCGATTTACTCTCTTGGGATGATAGAAGAAGTGACGTCTCGGTACAGGCTGGCCATGGCTCTGTTGTCTTGTTAATGTCTGTCCGTCTACTTCTTCACTGTTGGCCTTTTTTATCGTAGCCCCAGTGATACGACACGTGCTCTCCTTGTTGAAGCCTTGGGCGCTTCTCACTTTGCGGTTGTCATGACGATTGTCAGCTTCTCGAATAGGCTCAATGATAACCACATTGTTGTTCACCAACAGTTCCCGCAAGCCATGCCTGTACTCTTGTAAATACTGCATTAAGCCGTCGAAGGCTGCTACTTTACTGGTGCCATCTGATTGGCTACCGTTCTGATGGATCTTACGGGCATTCTGAATTTTGAGAGTTGAAGTTAGAGTAGGATTGGAACCTTTTTCAGAGGCGTCCTCAGTCATACAGAGCTGATTTAAATATTCAGGAATTGATCTTCCAAGAGCTGGTCTAGAACTTCGGCGATCAAGGGAATAGCTTGATCTCGACAGACCAACTGAAGATGTTACTTTCTTGTCCATTTGTGGCGTGCAACTTAATGTTCTAAATGCTGGATGTTTTTCTGTTTGCTGTTTATTTTTATTCCCATTTAGTGTTATCTCTTTGCAGTCCAAGTTGTCTTTAGAGATGATTGGTGGACTGACTGAACCGCATAAAGGAGAAATTGTCTGATCGTTAGTAATTGCGTTACCATTTGCAACTGTGAAAGTTGCTACAATTACTGGACTCTCTGGTTTGTTGTTTGTTTGAACTTCATTACTGTCCGCAGTTGGTGATGTTATGTCAGGCGATAAATTACCGTTTGTTTCCTTGCTGGTCTTGGGACGACGCAGGGTATTGACAGAGTCCGTAACACGCAGTACTTGCGGTCGCCTGGACATTGTGATGGCTTTAGTACCGGAATATTGATTTTCCTCGTAGATTTCTTTGGGACTACCGTCGTGAATCTTGGTTTGAACTTTCGAAGTATTACAGATTTCCTCGTTTGTGATCGAACGTTCATCAATGTGACTTCGTGTCTTGTTATTGCTCGAATTATTTCCCTCTTTCCCAAGCTTCTTAGCCCGTGCTAAGGTGCATCCATTAAATAATTTCTTACTTGGTACTTGAGTGGGTGGTGATTCGTCTTTTTTATGTTCTGTCTGACTGGAGGCAGTAATTTCTTTCCGTTCTTCAGTTGTGCATTGTAAATTTGTTGGTCTGCATACAGCATAAATATTTTCAGTCAGATACCGTTCTTTCTTCACATCTGAAGACACCTTACAGTTCTCATACTGTACGATAGCGTCACAGGACTTCGTTTCTCGTACTTTGCGCAGTGGGCTGTTCGGCTGGTTTATGTGGCCAGAACTTTTTCCTGTTCTCCTCTTATTTTTCAGATACAGAGAATTAGTATTCCCTTTGCCTTCTGTGGTTATTTCAGACGACAGTGTGTGTTGTTTCTCCTCACTATCCTCACTGGTGTCACTTGTGGAGGGGCTCTTTGAAATTCTTTCTTCAGAAGAAGTTCCTTCTGAATCATTTAATGTCTTAGTGAGTTTAGCGTGATAACTGCTTGTGGTGATGTAATTTTCTAAATGTCTGTCGTTTTCACGTTGGGCTAAACCATTGGTTAAATTTGAATTCTGCCCTATCGGTTCGACATTCTCTCCTTGGAGTTTGTGTATAGTTTTCTTTGTTATGGTGTTGCTGTTGACCCTCGAGACTGGAGCTCTGTTCGATAGAGGAGGGGTAATCTCTTCGTAATCGTCCTCGGTAGACGGACTCGCGCTGTGGTTCTGTTTGTTGAAGGCTGTGTTCTGGTAGATGTTCTCTGAAGCAGTAGAATGCTGTAACTGACGGTAGTTGATGTAGACTTCTTCGTCCTCGTCTCCGCTGTGGTAGTCAGGGCACGAGTGTCGTCTCACCAGTAGGAGTGAAGCCCTGGGGATAGTGGCTGGGCTGGGAACCCTGCAACACATGTACAGCAAGCTTATTAACACGATCATTACGTCGCATAGGCCATTCAACGCCTAGGCTATAACTGGCGGTTGTTCAAATGTGTTACTGTTTATGGGAACCTACAGCTCATTACAGCAGCATTAAAACATTTTCTGTATCATAATCTGATATATGTATGTATCGTGTTATGAAAGTTTGTGAACAAGACGCCTGACCTTACGGAATTAATGAGAGTATATGGCAATAATTAGGCACATGTGGTAATATTCTACCGGAAGTATTCACAGAATAAGTTTCTAGATGCCTTCATACCCCATCATCTTGTGCGAGCTTCGTCGTTTTAGAAGTGCTAAAAGAACTCCTCGTTTCTGACTACTACCTATCTTCCTGATCAATGGAGTTGTCTCATTTAAACACCCATTAACTGTTGTGATAAGAATTGAGGGCTATGAGGGGGAAAATAAAACAGCTATCCAGAAAAGAGAGATACAGGGCTGCTGTCTGTTCCCCTTCCTTCTCGTGATAAATGACAACAAAGAGGAATTTAGAAATAAGTCACATTTTAAGTAGAGGGAAAAACTCTGAGTTTTACGATTATATTTATATCTGAGACAGTAAAACATCTGGAGAAATTACTGAATGGTACAGACGTTTTTAAGAGTAAAGCAAAGCAAAGTCACCTCCGTACAGGCCATGAAGGCCCTTGGAGGAGTGGAAGGTAAAAGCTGCCACCATTGTTAACCTCGGCACGTGATGGGGTAGGGTGGTTAGCTCTATGCCCGGCCGCCTTTGCCCCCAAGAATTAACTTGATACTCATTTTTGGTGTAGGCTGAGTGAACTTCAGGGCCATATGCACCTCCGGAAATGGAAATCTCGTTTATTAAAATTTACAATTTCCTGGTGGGGATTCGAACCCACGTCCTTGCTGGCGAACCGAGCACGTCCTTACCGCCTCGGCCAGGCAACCCCTGTTTTTAAGAGTGCAAGGTGAAAATTAATAATTTCAAAACTGAAGTAACCGAACGCAGTTGATTAAGGTGACGTGCTGCAGGCGTGTTACGTTCGTAGAATAACTACCGATAGCAGAAGTGAGGTGGACATAAAATACAGACTAACACAAGCAATGTTAACGTTAGTTTTTGCTCATATCAAGCATAGATTGAATTTTAGAATGGTGCTCTTTTGTGGGAAGCGTGACATTGTATGGAAGTAAAACATAATAAATAATGCATAAAGAATGAGAAATGAACCGTTTGAAACGTGGTGTGCCGGACTGAGTGGCTCAGACGGTTAAGGCGCTGGCCTTCTAACCCCAACTTGGCAGGTTCGATCCTGGCTCAGTCCGGTGGTATTTGAAGGTGCTCAAATACGACAGCCCCGTGTCGGTAGATTTACTGGCACGTAAAAGAACTCCTACGGGACTAAATTCCGGCACCTCGGCGTCTCCAAAGACCGTAAAAGTACGTAAAAGACGTAAAGCAAATAACATTATTATTATTATTATTATTATTATTATTATTATTATTATTATTATTATTATTATTATTATTATTATTATTATTATTATTATTATTGGAATGTGGTGTACAGGAGAATGCTGAAGGAGAGATGGGTAGACGGGATCGCAAATGGAGAGATACTGAATGGAGTCGTTGAAAGGAGAAATATTTGGCAACATTTGACAAAAAGAAGAAAAGGATTGATACGACATATTCTGAAACACCCAGGTCTTGTTTACTTAGTTGTTGAGGGAAGTGTAGGAGGTAAGAATATATGGGGTAGTTCTAGGCTTGAATATGACTAACAGATTAGAATAGATGCAAGATTAGTAGTTCGGTGGAAATAATAATAATAATAATAATAATAAATTAATTAATTAATTGAACACCTTCAAATACAAATACCACCGGACTGAGTCGTGATCGAACCCGTCAACTTTCCTCAGAAGACCAGCGCTCCACCGCCTGAGCTTCCCAGTCCGGCAAGAAAATGTTAGCACAGGATATAATGGCATGGGGAGTTGCATCAAACCAGTCGATGGACTAATAACTAAAACAAGCAATAGCAAATTCTAGCAGTCTTTTCTTTTTGTTATTTGCTTTACGTCGCACCGACACAGATAGGTCTTATGGCGACGATGGGATAGGAACGGCCTAGGAGTTGGAAGGAAGCGGCCGTGGCCTTAATTAAGGTACAACCCTAGCATTTGCCTGTTGTGAAAATGGGGAAACCAACGGAAAACCATCTCCAGGGCTGCCGACAGTGGGATTCGAACTCACTATCTCCCGGATGCAAGCTCACAGCCTGATTCAGGATCGAACCTAATATATTTTGGACACTATTGACCAACTGACGGCCCTCTTCGGGCAGAACGTTTGAGGTCGTGTGAATATGTCTACTCAGTGACGTACTAAACTTCAAGGAAAGCTCCTGTTCTATTGTCTACGTTATTGTAGCAACTCTGGGGCTAAATTTTTTATAAGGTTTCCGTATTTCAAAGCTCCTGAGTGATTCGTTTTACTTCGATAGACGATCGCATTTAAGGAATATCAATGCCATATTCACTAGTACTAGGTCTAAAGAAGGAAGAAGTGTTCCGACCTTTCACAAATGAGAATATCGGATATTAAAGGGCCTTGGAAAACAGAATAATAATAATAATAATAATAATAATAATAATAATAATAATAATAATAATAATAATAATAATAATAAGCATTTGGGAGATAGTGGGTGCGAATCCCACTGTTGGTAGACCTGACGTTGGTTCTCCGTGGTTTCCTATTTTTACACTGCAAATACTGGGGCTGTACCTTAATCAGGCCACGAACGTTTCCTTCGTACTCGTATCCTATTCCTGTCCCTTCGTCGTCATAAGACCTATGTGTGTCTGTGCGACGTAAAGCAAATTGTAAAAAATAAAAAATATAAAAAACAGTGATAATAATGCGAGTGTCTTTGATCACTTCTTTGGAGAAACCCCTGGTTTCATGAAGGCTATCGAGGAGTAAGTGGTTTCTACGAGAACTATGGTAAATACTTCCGGGTCGATAACCTCTCTGTATTTGCCTCCTCCATACAGCAGTCATCATTATGATTAGGAAACACATCGCTGATGACCATGATGATATTGATAAGTGTAGAAAATGTGGTTCTGTAGAAGAGACCGTGCAACACAGAGATGGATGTAGCTCAATGTAGGCAACATGAAATATCAACATCTATGGACATTGTTATACTCCTCAATAACAACGTTCGAAAATGTATGCTTAGAAATAAAGTACACAAAGCTTCCTTCGTAAATATGACGTCAGGTTCAATTCCCACTTGGGTCTTGGGATTTTAATCGTAAGCATTTGATTCCCTTGGTTCGGATACTGAGTATTTGTGTTATCCCCAACATCCTTTCAACTCACGTACAAGACACAAAACCACACGCAGTTTCCCATACAAGGCAGATTCTACCCACCTTTCGGAGGGTGTGACTAATAAATACATCCAGCTGTGATAGCCATTCGAAACTATATTATACGTATCATCATAATCATCATCACCATCAAGTCCCTATAACGATGATATTTATTGTACCCATTTTGTGGGCGTACTTATGTATAGAAAAACAACTAGCGGTTTGCCCAAGATTTATTGGATTATCGTAAACAGGATGATATGCCCTGAAGATGGTTTTCCGTGGTTTCCCATTTACACACCAGGCAAATATTGGGGATGTACCTTAATTAAGGCCACGATCGCTTCCTTCCCTCTCCTAGCTCTTTTCTGTCCCATCGTCTCCATAAGAAATATCTTTGTCAGTGCGATGTAAAGGATTTAAAAAACAGGATGCAGCGAAAACATTTTATAAAAGATATAACCCTTTACTTATTGTATCATTCCTGATCTGTTTTCAAGGTTTCGTTTTGCGCTTTTCACATGGCTTCATCTTTTAATTACGACAACGAAATGAGGTTTTTCTTTCCATGGGGTGTCATGGCTACTGATTGGTTGTAGCAGTGATTTGTAGCATTATTTACTCATGGCGTCGTTCAGCGCAGTAGAGAAATAACATCTATCAGATTACAGTAATTTTGCCTTGGGTATAAGTGAAGGAATATTAGGTTATCTTTCTCCTTCCTCGTCATCACATGCGAGAAATTTTTCAGTCTTGGTACACCTTTGGACGGTTTGAAATATCACTTTTCATGAGTAATATGAAAGCATGCTTGAAATGGGAGCAGCTTTCATTTTTTAACAAGTACCGAGAGATTTTAAAAAAAGGAGAGCGCATATAAAGAAAATGTTTAATATTAAGATGCCATTTTCATCTATTTCTCTCATCCTGCCAGCAGCAGAAGGATTTATGTTTCCATTTAAAAGATCTCCTGCTCAGACTCTCTAACATCTCTTTAAATTATTTCACAAGCATTGCTATTTATGAATATCTATGAGAAGAAGAATATTGTTCACCACAACCTCGCGAATATTAGAAATAAAATCCAGTTACCTCTAGGTTGCTGCTTGAATTTAATATCGTTGATAATAAAACAAACTTCAAGGTTTTTTAATGAAAATGCCCAGTGGCAGATACTGATCCCCTTGATATATTCAACAGTCTTCTTATTGTATTATTATTATTATTATTATTATTATTATTATTATTATTATTATTATTATTATTATTATTATTATTATTATTATTACAGAATGGGTATGGGAGTCACGGACATCAGTCTCACACCGGTTTTTCGTGGAATTATAAACAGTATGCACTTATAAAGCGCACACAACCACTTGTGATTTTTTTTGTACAGTCACCCCTAATTTGTTTTCTTCAATCTTTACTGATGTTACATTACCACTAGGAGATGTGCCTACAAAATTAACTTACAACGAACTAGAATACAAACATTGCATCCCATGTCCGTACTCGAACCAACAGCAGACACATCGAGCGAGTTGGCCGTGCGATTAGAGTCACGTAGCTGTAAGCTTGTATTCGGAAGATTGTGGGTTCGAATCCCAACGTCGGCGGCCCTGTAGATGGGTTTCTGTATTTAATTTTCACACCAGGTACCTTTTTAAGGCCACGGCCGCTTTTTTTTTCAGCCCTTTCTCATCCTTGCGTTTCCAAAAACTTCCAATGTGTTAGTGAGACATTAAATCACTAGCGTACATTCGAGCGAAACGACCCTGCGTCAGTCAGTTGAAACCACTATGCCCAAGTCGACTAGTGATGATATTATGTCCGTAACCTTCCTTTAATAGCAGTGTTTCTTAAGAGACTCCACAATATCTGTATTTTCCCCTGAAGGAGTTTTTTCGAAGTGGAAATCTGCGTTTCTCTGAAATACCGCTCTCCGCGGCCAAGATCGAACCTGGTGCCTTGAGGCCCGGTTTCACAGTATACGCTTAAGCCTTGGATCGGGCTTAAGCGGGAGCTTAAACTCTGGACGAGTTTCACAGTGGGGAGTGCAAGTGGTAAGCCGAGCTTATCTGTGACTGGCTTAAGCTGTATGAAACTGAGGTTTAAGCTAAGGACTCAGTTCGGATGGTAGAGCGCTGGCCTTCTTATAGCCCAACTTGGCAGGTTCGATCCTGTCTCAGTCCTGTGGTGAAGGTGCTCAAATTCATAGTTAGTGGGACGTAAAACCAATAACATTAAGATTAAATAACTTATATTTCTGAATATATTTCGAGGTTCGTGAAATAATACAGTTTCCGTGTTCCGATATACAGTAAAAGAGACAAAAATGTCGGTCGGTCACTTGCTTTCTTGGCTTACGCTGCGTGAACCATCAACGATAGACCCCAAGTGTAAGTGTACGAATTGTAGAGCACAGAAACCTCTACAAAAAAGTCCGGGATGGTATATACCTATTTCCAACCGTTTGCCCTCTAGAAGCGATTTTATGCTATACTCAGCGGTAAAAAATATAACTCCGTAACATTAAATAAATATTTCGATATTATCCTCGAATTCCTCATCGAAATAAATTCTTGACCTCCTCCAGTATTTTATAAGGATTACAATAACCTTGTCAGGACATTATTTGCATGAATGGTTCAGAAGTTATGGCCATTTTAGACTGTAGTGGTAGTACGTGTCAGCAGGACGGGCGAGTGACCTTTTTTTAAACTTTATTTTTGTTACTATTATTGGAATCACATTTTCCGTTCATTCTTCTAAATTATCTTGGCTGATAAACGATGTATAACCTACAAGTCAATCAATCATAGGCTACGGATGTCAAGGAACTTAGAATACTCTAGTACGGATGTAAACAAAGATGAGAACTGAATCATTGCGCATGCGCAAGCATTACCAACTTCGGAGATGTTCAGCTTAGTAAAGCTGCACATGGTCCCCCTACTGTGAAACTCGTAGTGTTTAAGCCAATGAGTAAGCCTTGCTTAAGCGGCGTGCGTGGCTTACTAAAGCTTCGGCTTAAACTCAAACTGTGAAACCGGGCCTGAAGGAAACAAGACACCCGCCAACTGATTGCATCACGGAAGTTGGCAAGTAGCAATACGGGCATAGAAAGCTTAAAACTATGCCTGGGTTGTGTATAAATGTTAATCTTATTGAAAATTTGAGATGCCTTTGCATTGTTGTGCGCCGCGTGGAAGAAGGCAGACGTTCTTGTAACATGTTTTAAATTTCTAATGGCACTTAAGACCGATTCACACATCTCCGGGACGTGACGTTGCTTTTCTTTTCCGTATCCGTCCTTTCCGATATGAATTTTTCACGTCTGTTCCCACACTTCAGTGCCGCGCAGAAAACTCGGTAGTTGGGTGTTCCATGACAAACTGTCGGGACAGCTATAATCTTGGATGAAGAGGAATAAGAAACGAAGGAACAATGGGTTCAACCTATATGAAAACGCACAGGATTAAAATGTTATAGAGAGCTGCAAGTGTACCGAAGGAAGGACTGGTATACACTTATGCTAGGTCTATTTAAGTTATATATTAAAATAAAGTAGGTACGTCGCTGAAATAAAAAGGGTTCATATTCATGATAAATTTTCATTATCATGAATGTACACAAGGCCAGTATTTTGTAAAAAGCGCAAACGTAAAATTTACGATTTTTTTTAAAAAAATGTGTATTTGCAACAACAGAGAAAAATGAAGTTGAAATCATGAATTTTCCTGGATATTAAGGTATTTGTCATGTTACTGATGCGAATTCTACCCAAATTCTACTAAACGCACACAGATAACCACAGCACTGGAAGAAAAGAGAGAAGCACGAAGGCAGGAAGAGAGAAATCACGTCCGTATATCGTTGGCGAGCAAATACGTTTTGCCGGCACGGATCATGGAGAAGCATTGAACGCCACGGCGAATGCCGTCATCGGGAATGTTGGAACTCATCACTTCGTTTACAAGGCGACGATATTTTAATTTGTCGGAACACGTCGTCACGTCAGGGATGGCGCCTTTACGTCTCGGAGATGTGTGAATCTGTGAATCGACCTTAATATATTCCTTAAATATCATTTTTATTTTTACCATTACGGGGAGGTATCCCATCGTGCCGGTAAATCATGTGAAGTCGCAAAACACAGTGAAGTGGCCTATTTCAATCACGTCGTCCGAAATAACGCATCTAGTCTGTTATAAGGCACCTTAGAGGGTAAATGAGGATCTGTGCGGAACCTGCAACAGTGGTTCGACGTCCGAGGCACAGCAACGGGAAGTGCAAAATAGGAAAAATTACTTCATAATGGTCGCCAACCTTCTGTGAGGAGACATCAGAAGAAGAAGAAATATACTTTGTTTAACGACAAATTTAAATTAAAACACTGCCGTCTACAGATACCTCATAGTGAGCTCCCGCTCAGCACAACGGCCCCAGCCGCTAAGTGGGCTGAGTGCTGACACCTGCGGAACAGTCTGCTCCGAGGCCACTCACTGTGTTGACCGGGAAGAGCTCGCTCGCAAATGGGTCTCTGCACTCGGCAGCATTTTAATTTAAAAGCCGTGTATTTTCTGTGACTCTGTAACGGGAAAGGCCTACGACTAAGAAAGTATCGATCATGGCCTTAATCAAGGTGCAGACCCGGTATTTACTTGGACTGAAAATGGGGAGATGGCGGTTTCGAACCCTACTGTCACCAGTTCTAAATACAGCGTTAGGACCCTTACCACTTTGCCA
This sequence comes from Anabrus simplex, assembly GCF_040414725.1. NCBI lineage: Eukaryota > Metazoa > Arthropoda > Insecta > Orthoptera > Tettigoniidae > Anabrus > Anabrus simplex. The sequence goes on from NC_090265.1 coordinate 490,929,659, forward strand.
TTTCGGTCTGTATAATCAGAACACTTTGAGCCGTGAAATCCAAATATAAAAGTAATTATTCTTTACAGCAACCTACTTAACGAATTTATATCCTCATATACTGCATTTTTACCTGGACTCTTTGTTAGGTTTTTATTTTTTCCTAATCGTCGAGTCAACGAAATAATGACTACTTCATTTTAAATTAGGAGATCTGATTCATTTTTTCCTAGTGGTTTAACGCCGCACTAAAACGTCGAAGGTTTTCGGCATCGCAAGGATGGCAAAGGTCTAGGACTGGGAAGGAAGCGCCTGTGGCCTTAATTAAGGTACAGTCCCAGCATTTGCCTGATAAAAACATGGGAAAGCTTAACCGCACGGCCAACTCACTCGGTTTTTCACTCCTGAGGGTAGTACGAAACGCCTTTTACATCAGCATAAAAGTAATTGTTAGAATGATGTTTAAATTCCGCCATAGTTAAGGCAGCATAAGGCCACTTCCTTTCTTAACGAGTTCCACGAGTTGTCCATTTCCGCAATCTCCCTACATCCTGCGTTACGATTGAGGAAGAATACCCTTCATTATCTCATCGTGTAGTATTGTTACACTAACATTAGGCAAATGAACCCAAACCAAGGAAATGAGGTAAAGTGTTACTTCCAACACTCTTCATATCCAGCATTGTGAGAGCGAGTAGACTGTATGGTATCGGTAGTATAGCTGTAAGCTTGCATTCGGGAGATAGTGGGCTCGAACTCTACTGTCAGCAAACATGAAAATGGTTTTCCGTGGTTACCCATATTCACACCAAGCAAATGACGGGGTTGTATCTTAATTAAGGCCATAGTTGCTAAGTGGTATGTTCCGAACTGTCAGTGGAGATATGGCGTGGAATGACATTAGTAGACGAATAAGCTTGAGCGGAGCTTTTAAAGGTAGGAAAGATCACGATATGAAAATAAACTTGAAATTCAAAACGACAAATTGGGCCAAATATTTATTTATAGGATGAGGAGTAAGGCTGTGGAATAATTAATGAAGGGAGATGGTTAAAATCATATAAGAAAATACTAGGAAAAGAACTGACCGGGAATCTGCCACCTGGGCGACAGCGGCCAGTATCCCGTATTCGGGAGATAGTGGGTTCGAACCCCACTGTTAGCAGCCCTGAAGATGGTTTTCCGTGGTTACCCATCTTCACACCAGGCAAATGCTGCGGCTGTACCTTAATAAAGGCCACGGCCGCTTCCTTCCCACTCCTAGTCCTTTCCTATCCCATCGTCGCCATAAGACCTATCTGTGTCGGTGCGACGTAAAGCAGCTTGTAACTAACAATAAAGTTCCAAAATACTGCCCTGCGGGACCCCCCCCCCCATACACACATTAATCGTTACAAGATCAGATAATACGTCACCTACTCTAATTCTCCGAGTTCTATTGTCTAGAAATGTAGCCACCCATTTGACCATTCTTTTGTCTAGTCCAATAGCCCTTATCTCCCATGATCTACCATATCAAAAGCCTTGGATAGGCCAATAGCGATACAGTCGATTTGACTTCCTGAATCAGAAAATGTACTTTCTCTTAAAAGAATAATCACCAGCTAGCATTGATTGCACTTATTTGTACCAGTTCCCTCACTTTCATCTTTCCTATCTGGTCTCCTTTGGTCAACTCGTGTTTACTTCCAAACCCAGCGGCATTAGATTTCTGCCTAGGGAGTCTCATTTTCGCGACCTTCGTAATCCTCCCCTTTCTTTTCCCGATACCTTCATCTTTCGATTTATTATCTTCCTTTACCCTCGGTTGGATGGTTGTCCGATTGTACTTCCTCTTAAAGCAGAAGGGCGGCGCTTCAACCGGCTGAGCCACTCATCTCGACATATCCCTTGCGTGTAACTAAGTCATTGTTGGAATATTAGTTTTAATTTGACGTCAAATTTCGAGTGAAAATCGATTTTCTTTCTACATCAATAACTAGTACCGTATGCTTTTTCAGTCATCACCAGTTCTCAAAGAATTGAATAGCCCAACTGAAGAAAAATGAAAAACCCACTTGACACTACAGCCTTACAAAACGACCGCTGTTCATCCGAAAGGCCTGCAGATTACGAGGTGACAGTTGGCCAGCACGATGAATCATCTTGGCTGTTATCAAGAAAAATATAAATAGCGAATTGTAGGAAAGAGAATCGAATATCAGAATTTTAAAACGTTATCCGGATATTTTAATCACTCAGTCATCATTAAAGAATCTGTGTGAGGGGCATGCACTTGCTGTGGTTTGACGGAAAATTGGGATGCGATCAGGAGGAACACAGTACACACGTCACCTTATTATTGAACGACGTACTTAAATCAGGATCACCCAATGAGAAATGTATTCGTTTTGTCGATATAATTTTTTCGCTATCGTTATTCCTGTTACACTTCTATTTGACCAGAGCACAACACGCATAGACATCTTAATGAGATCTTCCTCTACGAGTTTCTTTGTCTATCTACGTGACGGAATCCGGCAGATAAGAATCAGAAAATATTTTTGATGCTGTAAATTCTAATTTTAGGTTTCACTCCATGTGGAGTGTTTTCACCACAAGTTTACGGCCCTCTATGGCAGTATAAATAATCGATACCGTTCTTTCTCTTTCGGGAGGTTGTCATCTTCCGCTGTCTGTCAGCCCTCTTGGCTCTAAGCGCTTGGCTTCTAATCCATCATCAGTCTCTCTTATTGAGTTTTATCCTTTTCAGTTTATGAACATGAGACTTCTTGCCTCCCTTGTTGACGGCAAGGAACCGTCTTTCCTTCGTCTTGAGTGCTCTGGATTGTCTTGGCGGCAACAAGATAAGTGGCCGGCCTGTATTACCCTCATTCTCGGCCCTTGGGGAAGTAAATAACATCTTAATTATATTAACGTGTAAAGGGTTGCCTAACTTGAGTATATTCTCAAGTTTAAAAGGAAGCCTGTGTCCTGCCTTGCTCCGTATCTACCCCGTGGGTAACGAAATTAACTCACTCCACTTTACGACCTAAATAATAATACAGTAATAATACTCGTATTGTACTTGAATTGCTACACCGGATTTTTTTCGAAATTATCGTGAAAAGGATTCTTTAACTTGCCCGGTCAGTCAAGGATTTTTACCTGGATATGAGGACTGGTTCGAGGTCCACTCAGCCTGCGTGAAAACAAGTGAGGTGGCGGTCCCGTTCTAAAGCCAGCAATAACGGCCGAGAAGATTCGTTGCTCTGACCATTCATCGTGGTAATATTCAGGCCTTCGAACTAAGCAGCGATCGCTTGGTAGGCCAATGACCACCTGGGCTGTAGCGCCATGAGTGTTATTGTTATTTCTGCTTGGTTCGCAGTTGATCAACACACATCACTCTTCACATATAAATATGCTTCGACAGATCTTCCCTTACGAGCCGTGTTATCTATCCTCATTACTCAGTCCGAATAATCAGTTGATTGTGCCTCGAATCGAACCGCCAATCTTCAGCAGAACAGATAAACGCTTTACCAACTAGGCTCCTTAGCTGATTGTGCACTGTGTGTGGGGGGGGGGTTTATTTTTAATTAATTTATCTTTTTCTAACCTTTAACTCCGCACTACACAATTGGGCTTCCGAAGTCACTGGGATAAGAAAAGGCTGAAACTGGGAGGGTAGCGAGCGTGGCCTTATCTGGTATGAAAATGAGATACCACGGAAAATATTGTGGGCTGACGACGGCGGGAGACCGCGCGTATTATCTCCTGAATACAAGCTTACAGCTTACCTACCGCGTTGTCAACTCTCTCTGATATTATTATTATTATTATTATTATTATTATTATTATTATTATTATTATTATTATTATTATTTCCCCACACCCTGATGAGGTCGTGGGTACGAACTGTGCCGCAGATGTGGATTTAACTGTTTCACGATCGGATGCCCTTCCTAATGTCAACCTATATGGAGGGATGTTTCCACTGTTGAGTGTTTTTGTAGTTAGACGACTTTATTGTTCGTTATTGGTTGTTGGCACTGTAGTGTGGTGTGTTGTGTTTGTATGAAGGGGAGTGTGTTGGGAACAATACACATACCCAGTCTCCGAGTTGAAAGGAATTAAGCAGACGTCAATAAAATTCCTTACCCGTTCAGATACTATCATGAATGCGCATCTTTGGAACATGAGGGTAGAAGTGCAATGCTACGCACCTTTTATTGAGATCTAGTGCAGATCGGCGCTGCACCAGCTTGGCGCGTGGTATGAGCTGCCTGCGACGACGCGCGGAGTGTGTGCGTAGCTCGCTCACTATCTCCTCACTGATAGCCTCCAGAGAGCGGCCTGCTCGCACGCTGACGTGAGGCTGCAGGTAGGTGGGGGGCGGGGCAACACGGCGGGTGGGGGCGGCAAGCGTGGCGTACTGGCGCTGCTGGTGGTGATGACCCGAGCACCGGTTCTGAGAGCATCGCCTGCAAAGAGAACACACTACAGTACTTCACATTGCACAAACAATATTATCTCTGTAGAGTTCAACGATACCATTAACAAAACCGGCTGTAACCTGGAAGGTAAATATATTTTGGACTGAGGAACAGAAGGCAAGCAGAGCATGTAGCTTTACTTGACTGTTGATATAGTAATTGTTGCCCAGGACCTTTTTTTACGTAGAATTCGAATCACTGAGGCGTGGCTTTTCGTGTCGCACATCTCTGTTATAAATAATAATAATAATAATAATAATAATAATAATAATAATAATAATAATAATAATAATAATGTTATTGATCTTAAGTCCCGCTTACTAGACTACTGGGCCGATGACTTTCGATGTTACAGCCCTTAAAACAACAAGCAACAACAACAAGCAACTAGGCTACCTACTTGTACGGTTTTCGTGGATCATGAAGGGCCAGAATTTTGTTCCGTTGAAACTATTATGTGCCGGTATATTTACTGACGCTAAGCTGCTGTATTTGAACACCTTTAAATACCTCCGGACTGAGCCGGAATCGAACCCGGAAACTTGGGCTCAGAAAAGCAGCGCTTCCACCGCTTTAGCCACTGAGACTGGCTCAAAAATCTCTTACGCATTGATCGGATAGAGGCAATTAAAATGGAGTCCTGCCTGCCTGCCTGCCTGCCTGCCAGACAGAGTTCTTTAAATGGTACGACTGGCGTCCTCTGATTGGATCACTGTTAAATCTCCATTTGGTTGGGGTTGGAATACGTCCTAAAATATCAGGATACCACATTCAGATGGTGTATCGAGTTTCAGTTCGGTTCTCGGCGATCCTTTGTAAGGTTCAGTTTAAAGTTTTGAGTTTGGTGTTGATGAGCGGTTTCCAAACTTCTTTAATGGCTGATCCCTTTGGGCCTGATAAATTACTCACGGATCTTCGAATGAGTCTTACATGCATTCGCTTCCGTAGTTATGTGAATTTTACGTACTTAACACGACAATGTTGAAGATCTATTGCATTGTTATTAACCTAAGCTTAACAGGAATGCATGACGTAAGATTGCTCGTAGTGATGAATTTTAAAAAATGATTCTGACTCAAAGTACCAGAAATAGAAGGCGTGCACAACAATGGAGGAACTTAAATTACATTAAAATTGTTTCAAACCTAAGAGGAGATATTTATCATTGACTAGAAAGCATTGTCAACCAAACATACAGCATGTGGCAAAACAAACAGTACTGAAATTACAAACATGCTCTGAACATCAGACAATACTGAATATTGCTACTAGAAACCTGCCACTGCAACGACAATGGATGCAGGAAGTTGGAGTGACAGCCCTTCTGCAACAATAATTAGGATCACTTAATTCATATTACCATTCCCATCCCTGGATCTAACCTCCCGCCCCATATGCCTTCATATGGGAACATTACGAGATAAGATACAGTCATTTTTATGTCCTTGTGGCAACCTGCGTTCATCAACATATTCGACAAACTACAGAACCGTTGTGAACTATGCGTGAGACGTGAGGTGCTCATTTCCAGTAAATGTTGTACCGTCGGAGGTAGATACTAAAAGCTATCTTCACCGTACGTGTTATAATGACGTATCTTTATGTAATTTCAGCACTGTTTGTTTTGCGGCATACTCCGTTGGCCTCGAGACAAAAAACCTGCAAAAACACACACACACACACACACCAACCAGATACTAACATTTTACAACTACAATCAGTCAATCGACATCCTCGTCCTTCACCAGACAAGAATTTTCAATAGAGTTGACAGTGTTTACTGAAAAGAAGAAACTCGTGATTTAAAAAAAACAGCTTGAAGACCAGCTCATGTAAGGGTGAGGTCTGCCATCATCTACTTTTTCCGATATACTAACTTTTCAGAGTTCTCTAGTTGGTTCTGAAACTGAAAATACGGACCTTGAATTGGTTCCGGTTAATTTTGGGCCTTAAATTAATTACATGATTTGCTTTTTTTTTTTTTGCATAATATTTGAAGTGTCTACTCAGGTTAAAATTAAATGCTGCAGATTCTATCGCGGATAGTTGTGCTGGAGAAATAACTAATCCCTTGTGTTAATTACTGAATTCATAAATACGTTATCAGAAATTGGACAACGATTTGAAAAACTTATTTGGACTTCTTCTCTAGTCACCAGAAGAAATTGAATCATGTTTTGTCGAGGACCCAATGGCTATCAAACCCATATATTTGAGGTTAGATGGAAATGTTTGATTTTCTCCGTGACACTCGCAATGTTACAGTCAATTTGAGCGGTATTTTTAAGTGCACCAGAACGTATTACTAATTTCTCTGGTTCTTTTCACTGCAGTTGTCTGTTTAATCGGTTAAGAAAAATGTTGTTTATTGGGGAACCAACTCCTGTACTGACCCTTCAGCAGTTTGGGAACTAACGTGAGTGCCTCCTAGAACCTATTCCACTCCAGCCCTAACTTTCTCCAGTATAGTCGCCTACAATATTGCACAGCTGCGTCGGGGAAAACTGTTCTTTTAATATGGTATTTGTTTAGTGTATGGCCTAGCTGTGACCGAGCGTAATAGCCGTGCTGTTAGGGGCGCGGAGCTGTGAGCTTGCATTCGGGAGATAGTGGGCTCGAAATCCACTGCCGGCAGCCCTGAAGATGGTCTTCTGTGGTTTTCCATTTTCACGCCAGACAAATGCAGGGGCCACTGCCACTTACTTCCTATCCCTAGCCGTTTCCTCACCCATCGTCGTCATAAAACCTATCTGTGTCGGTGCGACGTAAAGCCAATTATTAAAAAAAAAATCCTAGCTGTAAATCTCCTGATGACTGTTGCCAGATCCCTTGGGTTCCGCAGAACACACTTGGGAACCTCTGGTGTTGATGATCTAAGCTACATTATACCCTTTTAAACAACCAGGGGAAACATAACAGATCATTAAAAAATTGTACTTGTAATTTTACGCGACGGACGTGATCATAGCCACGGACCTCCAGTTTTACGTAGAATTCAAAACACAGGGGCGTTATTCCGAACAAGATGCAGCCTCCCTGCCGTACAGCATGAGACCGGCAAATTCTTAATAAGTTATACGTAAATTATTGCCATTTAATGACGTCTGGCCACCGATGAGGCCTGATCTAGGTCTTTCGAGTTGACATTCTATAGGCGACCAGCGCATGTCAGTAAGGGTCCTACCAAAGATAAATTATAATGTTGAAGACGGCAGCATTACTCAGTCCCCGAGCCAGAGGAATTAACCTACGAAAGGGAGCCGACCGGGAATTGAACTCTGAACCGTAGGACCGAAGTCCTGAATGCTAACCATGCACCATTTAGACTTCATTCGGCATGTTTTAGCACTCACACAATGGTGAATATATTTAAGGTACAGCGTTACGTAAATGCTGATATCATCTCCATTAAATCATCTTTATTTTTCGACGGGCTCTTTAAAGGCGGAATTAGTTCATTCTGAAAGCTGTGTGTCCAATTCCCCGTCATGGAATAGACAAATTCAAAAAAGATATTTCCATTTCTGGAGAGGCGCTTGGCCCTGGGATTCACTTAGGCTACACCAAAAATGAGAACCGGGTTAATTCCTCGGGACATAGGTGGTTGGGCATGGGGATAACCACTCTGTCACAGTGCCGAGGTCACGGATAGTAGAAGACTAATTTTCAATCCTCCAAGAGCCTCATGGCCTGTCCGGAGATGGCTTCTACAAAAATGCTGTCTGGCTAGTCTTGCGCCGTGATGTAAAGTGAGTTGGCAACTCTTTCGACGACCGAGTGAGGCAGGTTGCCTACACTTCTACTTTACTTCCTTTACCCTTTTTCCACCATTGTTGGCGAGGTTCGTGCTTAATGGCCTATTTATGAAATTAGGGTAATTATAAAAACTCCGAGCCTCTATTACGTAATCCCTGTTTCTTTTAACGACAAAAAAGAATGCGCCCGTCTCCGTCTTAATATTGTAAACTGTATTTTGTTCCTACTCTCTAATGCTTAGCGTTCACTCTGTTATAGAAGTGTTTCCAAGCGAAAGCATCTAGGTGACTTTCTTCCTTCCTTCCTTCCTTCCTTCCTTCCTCTAATGAAAGGTCATTAACGTCCCTCATTTTGTCGTCATATGATTGATTCAACATGAGTTAACTTGAATATTTGCTCATGCGCTCTCTTAAGTCTACAAATCGGTTTCCTTTGTTAAGTGCTATTCATTTTTTGAGAAAGATCTAACAAATAATTCTGAATTCCTTAACCAATTTTATCTTACTGAGCTAGAATAAGGATTCGTCTCTAATATTCCACGCTTCTCGTAAATAGTGAAAGAAAGGGAATATGACTTAAATCAGTAGATGAATTGAGGGGTTCATGCGCTAGATTTTGCACTATATTCGCCGCATGTTACAGTAAATTGGAACTAATCAATTCAATTTCCCGATTAAGGCAATCACCACCGTTACCACTCAATTCATTATCACCAAGACCGACTTTCTGTAAACTTAGTTTACAGTGGGACTATTAACTAGGTACAGTATTATGTAACACATGCTAACAAGACGAACATAGACGTCGAGCAATCGATAGCTGAGTGATATTGTCACTGGATTCTTATCAAGATGGCTGCATTCTCAGACCTGTCGACGGAGTTGGAACCCACGCGTCTTCCGAATGCAGATCTTGTCTCCATAGCCGTCGCGAGTTAACACAGTAAATACTGCTTTTGGCACTAACGCGTACTGTACTGTCCACGTAACCAAATTATGAACTACGTAGCCTGCCGATAATGGATTATGCCATTAGATTGTATTTCGTTTTCATACATATATTTGTTGCATGGAATTGCACGCTACCGGGCGAGTTGGCCGTGCGGTTAGGGGCGTGCGACTTTGAGCTTGCATCTGGGAGATAGTGGGTTCGAATCCCACTCTCGGCAGCCCCGAAGATGGTTTTCCGTGGTTTCTCATTTTCACACCAGGCAAATGCTGGGTCTACACCTTAATTAAGGCCACGGCCGCTTCCTTCCAACTCCTAGGCCTTTCCTATCCCATCGTCGCCATAAGACATATCTGTGTCGGTGCGACGTAAAGACACCAACAAAAAAAAAATTACACGCTATGTTACATTTATACAGTTGCATGGAGTTGAAGAGTGACATTTTTCTATGGAGCATTGATACACATGATTCATTACGAAAAGTTTTTGTACCATATGGTCCCAAATCCTTTTACATGGACCGCGCGTATCAGTATAGCTCATAGAAAGAAATCTGTTCTGATATATCTTGCAGATGATTAGCTGATTTCTTTCAATGTATTATGACCATTTACAACCAACTTGTAAAATACACTATCTGATCCACTGGCAAAAATTACCCAGAACCGGCCTGGCGCTGGGTCTGTTACGATAGATAACTCGCTCATTAACTATTTTTTTCATTTCCTATCCCCGGCAAGTATAACAGCATGAACATATCATCTCTGGCCTTTATTTCGAATATTGCTCACAACACCCTATTCTCTCTACATATTTATGTAAGGATTGTTCTACAAAATACCACGACCTAGTTGTCTATGCCTCTTACCTAAAGGAACTTGGCTCCATTCTTATATTGTCTTCGTCTGAGAATTGGAATACACAGTTCAGGTAGTGGGTTTGAATACCAATGTCGGCACCTGAAGATGGTTCCCATGGTCTCCCATTTTCACACAACGCAAATGTTGTGGCTGTACCTAAATTAAGTCCACGGTCGCTTTCTTCCCAGTCTTAGCCCTGTCCTATCCCATCGTCGCCATAAGATCTGCCTGTATCGGTGCGATGAAAAACCCGTAGAAAAAATAAGAATTGGAGTGGGTTTCGGTCTGGACAGCAGTCGTCTTAGCAGGCCCGTGCCTCGTTAAGGGTTCTGCGTGACATGAGCTATTCTGGTAATCATGCAACAGATCTGGAAGAGCGGTCTCTTAAGTCATTGTGATCTTAACGTTTACACTGATGTAGTGTGCATCGTTTTCGTCTGGCTGCCTCTCAGACAATGGAGTCTGGGGCAGGAAGTAACATTTATACGTCCAAGAGATGGCGTGAAGGTCGTTTCGGTGACATCTTCGCCTTTTTATTCAGTGATTGCATAATTAACACACAGCGAGTAATGCTGCCTTTCTTTTGCACTGTCAGTGTGCTGTGACCTCCAGGGAACTCACGGGCTGTTGGTATTGAAGGTTACGAAGTTCATAAAAAAGGAAAGCCATCTCCATACTGACCATGAAGATCCTCGGAGGAGTAGCAGGTAAAGGTTTCGACTATCCTTAACCTCGGTACTTACTAGAGAAGCTTCAGTGAGATAACATCTCAACTGACCTGAAATTTCGCTATAATGTACTTGGCATGAAATAGTCTTCAACTAAACATTAGTTGTTGTATCAGTTGGTTTGGGCAGCCCCTGTACGGTATGGGCGGTGTGCAGTAGATCGTGTGACACGACAGATAAGCTGCGTGAATCACCGCATTCCTCAGCTCTTTGTCTTCTCACCCCCCCCCCCCTCGAAGAAACAACAGAGAACGAACAGCAGACCTCAGCTGACTGCATACATTTCCCCTATGCCGCACCGTCTCCAGTCTCCAAGCTTATGGGCATGCCCATTGCAGCTGACAAGCTACGGTGTGACGCTATATTTCCAGCCTTGAATTCGGGACCTTCCATTTAAAACTCTCAGCTGATTTCTGGTCCAAGATGTTCCTACACGCTATTCATTATGTCAACGAAATTTCAGTTAAGTTGCTATGCGATATCGCCGAAGCTTCCCTTGTTTTTGGGATAGTGTGGTTAGCCCTACTGACTTTGACCCAGAATTACGTATAGTGGAAGCCTTTACCTTCCACTTGTCCCTATTCAAACTGTTTCGGCGAATTCTCGCTCTCTTCGGAACATCAACGGTACTAGATTTTCAGGAACTACACAATCCTTCATTTCTCACGCCCTTCATATTTCTTACCTGTTCTATGCTGATACCTTATTCTCGGAAGGGTTGGATCGCTTCCCTTTTACTATTATGCTCGGAGTTACGAGGGGATGGATATCTAGCTGTATTTTAAACAGCAATCCTTATACTTTCATTTTGTACACATGCGTTATAACCCAGATATTTTTAACAGTAACACATAATATAACTTAAATGTTGTACTGAGGTATTTTATAAAAATACGGCAGTACTACTTGTCACATTTCTGTTTTTTCTTACTAGTCAAGCGCTGCTTTGTCTCATATTCAATTCCTAGCTTTGCCGCGAATTTCAGATCGTTGTGATTGTCTGAAACGAAGTACATTGAGCCTCGAAAATGAGAGAATAAATCTTACTCTTGTCTGTCCTTGCTTTCCTATTGCAAGTCCGAACGAATGTCAGGGAATTCTCTTTTTTCACAATCCTAGCCTGAATTAATTACACATTCAGCAAAACCAGCTTTGGGACTGAATTCGCAGCTGCTAAGAATAAGGAGCCATTGTTTATGATGCCCTAAGTCTCAAAAATAAGAAAACAGAATTAACTGTAATAGGCCTATTATTATTATTATTATTATTATTATTATTATTATTATTATTATTATTATTATTATTATTATTATTATTATTATTATTATTATTATTATTATTATTATTCCATCTGTAGATAATGATGCCTACATCTTCTCGACGGATAGGCATCTTGACCTGTGGTTCCTATCCATTGGACACTTTTCCCTCGTGATATTACTGCTCTCCCTAACGTAGTGTAAATGCAATTTTTCAGTCTCCTTTCCGCCTCTTGTATCAGATACTGTAGCCGTTCAGTTTCCACACCTGTTGTCGACTTTCGTGGCTAGGAAGAAAGTAGGAAGAAAGTGTGGTTAGGTTACCTTATTTTGCCACTAGAAGAACGTGGTGTAATTATTTTTACAGACGAAATATGTCTCCCCTTACAGCCAGCAGACGCTATTTAGCGATAAAAAGCTAGTGTTAATAGGAGTCCCATCTTATGTTTTCTTCGTTAATTGGTAGACGGTCGTGGGCAGTAGCTGATGGCTATGTAATTGATGATGTTTATTTCGCCTTCTTCTCACGACGATGCAATTGTCAGCCATAGGAGACATGGTCGTGCGGCCTTCCTCGGACGATGAATCACACGCTGTTTGCAAGCAGCCTTGTATCTACACTGGCCTCGAGGGTCATTAGCCGCACCTGCATCAGACTGGACTAAAAACGGTGGCCTACCCTACACTGATAGCAGTATTTGTGTCATTACAGGTTTTTCTGATCGTAGCAAAAGAGTGACATATAATGGGATGAATGAGAACAAAATGCGACAGCTGGTCTTGTATATTTGATCATCAGCTGATGGAGGTGCGAAGGCCTGTATCGAGGGCACGTGAGAGCGAGAGCTGGACGGGCGCTGGGGCGGACTTCCGGACTGTGCTCCATTGTTACTTCAGTTGTGTTTTATTTCCGCTGTCTGACGTGCTCGCTGAGCACTCCCAACGCGTACTCTAGTCAGATTCGTGCAGAATAATGTTTAGAATATCGTTCGAATACCAGTTAAAATGTAGAAATGATTCCACACTACAAGGTTTTTAAAAATAAAAGAGTATACATTTCGTGTTTCAGTCCCTATTACAAAACATGTTTCTCCCTTTCGTTACTTCCTAGAATGTGTGTTCAGTTCTCTCATCTTCACATCGCCTTCACTTCCGTGATCGACAACGTATGTGATCAGAGAACGAATTCGTGTATGTGACCCTTTCTTCCAATCAATATTCCAAGGAAGTGGGATTTTTCACTTTCCTCCTACACGATTCTTCCGGTATTGACAACAAAATTCTCACTGTTATTAGTATGGTCATTTTGAAATGGGTTGGTGAAAATACGGAACAAATTATCTAAATCACCGATTTAATTATGATTCAAATCGTACTGCGCGCTCAATTGATAACAGAGAGTTTGAATTAATAAAATATCATATTGGTCATTTGAGAGTCAATATGACTTTAAAATATCAAATTAACCTAAGGTTGCTGTTTAACCCTAATTTCCTGAGCAGACTGAGTGACTCCGATGCACAATAATAGGATTGTGGAGCAGTGTGCTTTCTTAATATTACTTCGTACATTGTTCAGTTCTATTAATTTTCGAATTCCCAATGGCATTGGCTGAGATTCGAACTGCGGGCGCCTAGGCGAACAGCCGGTAACAATGCCACTCGGCTCTCGTGTCCCTATCTTAACTTAATTTCAAACATATAGTTTAAATGGAATACATAATTTTAATTTAACTCTATTCCTGTGTCTTTTATCAGTATGAAAATATTTAAAATGTGTATAATATGTCTGAATGCTTTTGTGTTGGTGACTTCTTTTCAAGTACGGAAATGTGGTGTTAGAGAGTAAGGGAATTTTGTGGTTTAACTCCATTGATACAGATTTACTAGCATTATATGTGCTCGTTTAACATTCACTGTAGTTATATCATAATTATTCTATAATTCTAACTTTACTTTTTTCAGGTAAGTGCATCACTCTCTTCAGAACTGGTATGATCATCTGGGTCTAGGGACGCAGTTTGGTTTGGGAATGTGCCAGATAGGCGGTCGTCTAACAGGTAATTCAGTAGGATTGTAAGAAGATAAACCTCCAGTTCAGTTCACAGAAACATTATATCCACTGCAAGACTGTGTCCCTTTTGTAAAACGAGCTAACAACTTCCTTGCAGATAAGTTTATCTTAAGATTTGCTCATATACTACATCGTCAGTTAAAGTCTGCTGACTGGGAGAGATCACAGTTTTTGAGTTCAGCTAAATATGTATCCTCTTATCTGTTGGTGGGAGTTTTCTCCCAGACGATGAAAAGTAACTAGTGCCATAAGTATGTCATTCCTCGGAAACGTGTCTTACTTTGCCTACAGCAGTGGCCAGATAAAATATAAAATGAAATCCCATCAAACTATTTGTAGTTTAAATTGCCATCTAATAAAACTAAACAAGCGCCACATCACATCCGTCTTAATCGAAAGAAAAGCTAGTTGCGATAACAAAATACCTTCTGTTTTTATGAAATCTTAAGAGTAACGTCATTTGGAATAAGGAATAAGATAATGGCTTTATATCGCAAATGATCCAGTGAGTCGGGCTTAGTGGCTCAGACGGTTGAGGCGCTGGCCTTCTGACTCCAACTTGGCAGGTTCGATCCTAGCTCAATCCGGTAGTGTTTGAAGGTGCTCAAAAACGTCAGCCCCGTATCAGTAGATTTACTGGGACGTAAAAGAACTCCTGCGGGACTACATTCCGGCACCTCGGCGTCCCCGAAAACCGTCAGAGTAGTGATACAAAAAGCAACTAACATTTTTATTATTATTATTATTATTATTATTATCATCATCATCATCATCCAGTGGCCCCACAGAAGAAGAGAACATCTTGAGGAAGAAGAATATTTTTTTGCCTCTAGTTTAATGTCGCACCAACTGAAATAGGTTTCTGGCCACGATGGGACTGGAAAGGATTAGGATAAGGAAGGAAGCGACCATGGCCTTAATTAAGGTACACCTTTAGCATTTATATGGTGTCAAAACAGGATGAAAAAGCCATATTCAGGACTGCCGATAGAGGGTTTCGAACTCTCCTTCTCCCGAATGCAAGCCTACAGCTACGTGATCCACGCAGCCAGCTCGCTCGGTGAGAAGAAGAAACTGGATCTAAATATTGCATCATGACAGCTGATATCGCAGTATTAATCACACATATAAAGTTATATTACAATTTCTGATTCCCTTGTACAAAATATCTGCTAGTAAACGTATGTTCTTGAGATAATCTTCGAGAATGTTAAGAAGTAATGGTAAACAACAGTTATTAGTTCATGAAACCGAAAACTGATCTGATTCTTTCCTATTCTCAAATGCTGGATAGTATATTTTTCCTACACCACTGTACGCTAATAGCAATCAGTTAGCAAAAGAAATACTAACCACACACTGTGTTGTCTAACTTCAGAAGAATCTAGTACACAGTACGGTTAAGTCTGTAGCCTGTTGTGGATAAAATGGTATTTGAAGCTGTACAGAGTTCGTCTACAGTGATTCAGATGAGATAGCAAAATGGAAATCTATACCATCCACTCCAGCTGTATGACTTTCACTCATGGCGTTCAGTCATATCATCTGTTATGTTGAGAACAATCCGTTATGTACTTTCATAAACGACCAGGTCACTCATAGTTTAGAACCTGCGTTGTATGAATCTACTTCGCAAGTCTGTCAAGAATCGAACGGAAGACGTTCTCCATCACTTATCTTGTCCATTTTGTTTGTAGGTAACTGATCGATGTATAAGTTTTCATTTTCCTCACGGGTACAGGCCTTCTTGTTAGGAACGAACCACCACATAGGTGAGAGTGCAAGGGTGTCGCCCTCTAAATAGGAAGACACATCCCTCCATATAGGGTAAGGTCAGGGAGTGCATCCGGCCATAAAACAGGGCCAAATCCACATGTGCGACACACTGTGCATCCGGGACCCCACAAATGTGCGAAGAGCGGTAGAAGAAGAAGATCGAAGTAGCAGCCGAGTTGGTGCTCGTACTACGAAAGGTCACTGCAGCTAAATCACAAAATAATTATTTCGGTGTGATAAACAGTCAAATTTGTAACCATTCTTGAAGTTTTTTTTAAAAAAAATCACCCGTCTATAGCAATATGCTGACGTGTGGGATGACACCTTATTAATCTGACATGGTATTGATACAGATGTTACTCCGTGTATAGGTCACAGTCGTTTCCTTCCCAATTCCAGTTCCTGCTAAATCAAGGATTGCACTTCGGTGAAGATATGACATATATACAGCTTAATTGGCAAACCTTCACCACACCGATCACTGGGCTGGTGGTCAAGATGTCCCAAGCCCCTTAATATGGAAGAGCAAAAGTAAAAACAAAAGAACTATGGAAAATTACTAGAGCAATAGTTAGTTGTACAGGAGAGTATATTTAGATTGAAAGATCATTGATTGGCTTGTATCATCCTTCACGAAACAAGAAGCACTGTCCTCGAATCCGTGTTCTTCTGTTCATTGTATTTTTTTAAAATTCCTAATTCAAATTATGAAGATTGTTGTGTAGGTTCCTGTCTTTTGAACAGTACTTTACCTGGCACGCAAGAGCGTTAGAGCCTCTCTGAAGACGAAGAGAGTAGTTATTGCCCTACTTTTCTGTTTCTCTTTCTGCTCTAAAACTCTTATTAAGAGTAGTGTTTATCTCAGAGTGCGTGTCAGTTCTAGTGATGTGGAGCTATGTGCAGGTAACAAACAGCCATTTCCATACAAACGAGCAACCACAGTGTAGCGTTTCATTAATACGCATGCTCTTTCCGATTGAGTCCAACGAGATAGATAAAGCGGCTTAAACCTTTTTTTAATTAACCTGGCATGAACTATTTCAGCCCATTGCATATGTAGGTTAATCATTTCTTTAATTACGTTGGAGCTACATGGGAAACATAGTTGTTCCCCGCACTCAATAAACCACCCCACTCGGGTTCCAAGTCAGTTTAACCTGTAACCCTAAATGGCTTATATTTTTTAAACTCCTAATCTGGGGATGAACAAAATACTTGTCAGACTGAACTAACTGCACTGCGAAAGTCCGTGTTTTAATACTAGAATTGAAGTTATTTAAAGGGGAACGTGACTGTGGCTTAGCCGCTTCCTTCCAACGCAGAAGACTGAGGTTCGAATCCCGGAGATCTTGGGTTAGATTTTCATCTAAAAAATCACGCGGCTTTGCGAAGAGTATCCGGCTCAAACCCTCGGCCAGAACCAAAATACACCTAGGTAGCTCCAGCGACCCCAAAACTAACTGGGATATGGTGAAAGAAGCTTAAGCGCACTTCTCTCGTCCTAAAACGCGTGAACTGATCTAGACTTGAGCTACAGTATTCGAGTACGAGGCTCATTGTAGCCAGGCATTCTTTATATTCAGGCGTTTTCATTATCTCACAGCTTGGTATACAATCAAATAGAACATAATATAGCGATAAAATCATGTGAACTAAAATATTGTATATTGCCAGATTCCAATATAAAAATTCAAAACATACTGGCATAAAATCATATTATATTTAAGCGTCTAGATTAGCGTTTCTCAGAGGTACGCGGCACACTTGTGCGCCCCGCACCTGTCTGGTTGTGCAGCGAAAGAAAATAGTACATGGAGGAAATTTGAACACATGAAACAGACATGTGTAAACTATTATAGAGATGTTATTCATAAAACTTATACAACTGCAGAGATGTAATAAAAGCTGAAAAATTAGGAATGTGCGATCGGTAATTATGACTCTTGCAAGTCAGTAGAAAATGTAGGGTTGGTTTCACTTTTGTTCAATATAGCGAAGAATGGTAGACAAACACATACATGATTCTTAATCTGCAAATAGAAATCTTTCCGTTTCTTATTCCAGTGCTGGTCAGAGCCAAAAATTCCTGTTGCACAGGTACGTTGTTGAAAACTGAAGTAATCTCTACTATTTAAAAAAATCAGATGTATGTTTGTTTGTTCCGGATAGGCTCGAAAACTACCGGAACGATTGAGCTGACATTTGGTAAGGATAGAGCTTGAAATCTCGAGACACGCAAGGAATACTTTTGATTTTGATATAGGCCTGTTTCACCGTTTCGAACTAGTGGGGGATTTTACAGGTGTACGTCCCTAATCTGAGCAATTCTTACGTGCATCAATTAAAATAACGGGTTGGCCCTATCGAAAAAATGTATTTACTTTGTTGCTTCTAACGGTTTAGCAGAGAATTCAGATTTATTTTGTCTTCGGTCACCATCAATAATGAATAGGCTATTCATTTCGCGCGGAAGTAGGGGTCACGTGAAGCTATCATCATTCGTCATCATTCATCTTAACAGACCAGCTGAAGAATGAGCCCGGCATCTGCGGAAAGCGTTTAGACGCTACAGTTGTAATGCTGAGAGTGCTAAGCGTCAAAACTGCTGTGGACTGTAGTTTATCCAGCCATTCGCCAGTGAGTTTATAATTCAGATTTCATTTTGCGGCATTAATCACTTTAATTTTTGCTCGCAAATCCGCACGAAGAACGGGTCACTGCAGTAAGGTAGATAAGACACAAGTTTTTTTTCGTGTGGCTATTTCTAGCCGAGTGCAGCCCTTGTAAGGCAGACCCTCCGATGAGGGTGGGCAGCATCTGCCGCGTGTTATTGTGGCGGAGGGTAGTGTTGTGTGTGGTGTGTCATTTGGAGGGATGTTGGGGACAGCACAAACAGCCAGCCTCCGGCCCATTGGAATTAACCAATGAAGGTTAAAATCCCCGACCCGGCCGAGAATTGAACCGAAGGTCAGTACGCTGACCACTCAGCCAACGAGTCGGACATAAGACCCAAGTGATCAACATGTTTCTCCGGCTTTCCAGTGGTTTCTATGTTTTCCGCTAGGGCTCATGGTCTATCAGGGCTGCTTCTTAGTTTTTGTAATCCTTCTGAAGCGGGCTGGATGTGCTGCAATATTCCGCGAGGTAAAACAGTGCCTCGAACTAGAAATGTTTGAGAACCCTAATTTATAACTTAGTCGAAACTGAAAAGAGATGGCTTCAGATATCAAAAACCCCTGCTTTAGGTAAAATGAACTAAAATATACACTATTATATGTAATGTAAAAATAAGATTATAGCTTATAAAATCATAAAGAGATACAAACTCTTGTAATATTATTTAAATAATTTTAACAATCGACAAACACGTTCCTAACGATGAAATATTGAATACTTCTGACTGACGATAGATGGGTCGTTTGACTCGTGCGTGCACTGTGTGCGAAAGAAGGACCATCATATGCAGCGTAACAGGTGAAATGATCAGTCAGAATAGTTTTGTTTCCTCAGCGTATACACTTCGTTGTCCTTCAGTCAGTATAATTTGACTTGTTCTCTTTTGATTGGCATGCTTATAACTTTCGAAATGTGCATGGAAGAGAAATTGTGTGTGACCCGAGAGCCACTGGTGTGATTACATAGGAGCACCTTAGACCACGAGCCAACTGAGGTGCACACTTTGTATGGTCGACTGACTTCTTAGTGCAGTGATTAGTGTATCTGAGTGTTAGCTAGCCCAGCCAATCACAGGCAAAAGGACCAGAACGGATAGGCCTATCACAGCAAAGCTAGAATGGAATTCACATACACATTCATGTCCAAGGTTTCCTAAACTGTTAAAAATGAATCTACTACACCACCTTCAGACGTAATTCAAGATATCAGTTCGTCTCTCTCGCAGGAGTCCATGTGAAAACTTCGCTTAGATCGACTACCAGAAGTCTGTCCGGTCGTGATTCACTATGCATCACTACGTTTACCTAGTTGTGGCGATTTCTCCAAAGGGTGCTTGAAGGTTAAGACTCCACGCTATCCTTGGATCAGCTCCTGGAGAGCGGAAAACTTCGCGGTCCAGTAATATCCGCCACTTCCTGTACCTATCGATCCGAATTACTCAAGGTCGCTCCAATAGTTGCAGCCTCCTTCAGCCTTTAACGTCTGGTGTTTGGCTAATGGGACGTTCCAAGCAAATATGGGTATACATTATAATCCAAGACACATTTTGTGAAAAATAATTACTACGGGATCATTAAAATACCATTACTGTTTTAGATGTCGAATGGATGTTTACGATTTGATATCTGCGCAACACAACAGTGGCACATTAAAAAGACGCCGGTGGAAACGTCCAACATTTATTTCAGAAGGCAGCATTGTAGAACATCGCTCCTAGCACGAGTGAGGGAAAGATTGAGCGATGAGGGTAAATTATCGTACCTGAAAAACTCAGCTTTCTTGCACCTATTACTTTTCCATCTCAACAATGCAGTTGCCATAAAGAAGTCTTGGGAAAACATCTCCGCAGTGAAAAATTAATATACCTGAATTATGTGTACGCATGCGATTGTTCATCAGTTCTTGGTATTCAGAAGTTCAGAAAGTCTCCTTCGAAAGTTCTTTCCGTTCTTCATTTTGTTGTAAGAATATTCGGTTTATTTTAATTACTCTATTTACCGAGCGAGTAGGCCGTGCGGTTAGGGTCGCGTAGCTGTAAGAAGGTGAGTTTGAATCCCACTATCGGCAGCCTTGAAGAGCAAACTTCATAACGGTATCATCCCCGGCATATAAAATTCTCGCCGTACGTTGGCGCTGTTGAAAGAGCTCATAGCTTCTTTCTTACGGCTTTACTTCTCACGTCAGTTCCTCTGCTCAATGTTTTATGAGCCCCACCTTTGATCTACATTTTCAGGGAGATTCTCCTTTTTTACTGCACATGGTAGCTGCTAAGCTGTATAATTTTGCAGAAGATACATTACGTCTATTCAGATCCCAGAGGACTGATTTTGGGAGACTAGTCAAGATGATGTTCAGATAGAACTGTAAAAATGCCATGTATGTTCACTCTGTCCACAGATTGTTAAATATATCAATGCCTTCAGCACAGGAATGAGATTACCGGAGTCCCTTGATGGGACTGATTTACTGTTAGTAAGTTTTCCTCTGGTGCTCCCGTTACTCAGTGTGTTTCAGTGATGAAAAGACTAATTGCAGTGACGACTATTATTTTAAGGGGAAGTAGAACTAAACAATTATCCTTTCATGATATAAGACTGGAGAAATTCATAGTCATGTTACTCCTCGCAAATGAGTTGTAAATAAACAGCATTAATTTAGAAGTCATCTTGTATAATAAAGAAGAAGAAGAAGTTCCATGAAAGATTCTGTAGACCATTAAACCAATAATAAATAATGTATTGTTTTTACGTCCCACTAACTACTGTTGACGGTTTTCGGAGACGCCGAGGTGCCGGAATGTTGTCCCTCAGGTGTTCTTTTACGTAACACTAAATCTACCGACACGATACTGATGTATTTGAGCATCTTCAAATACCACCGGACTGAGTGAGAAGGCCAGCGCCTCAGCCGTCTAAACCCCTCAGCCCGGGACCATATAAACTATCCAGATTGGAAAGTGCGTAAGAGACCGAAGGGGGGCTTAGCAATCGACGCAGGAATAGACCCTATTGTGGTTCACGTCGGGAGGATGACTGAAATGAACTGACCACCCTACCTCAAGAAAACGCCGGCTAAGGATGCCTGATCCGCGGTCCTCTGGCATCAGTTGGGGTCTTGACTTAGTCATCAACGTCCAGGTTTCGGTAACAGACTTTACAACGGGTGTCTGATAGACCATCTTGGCCACGATGGAACCTGCTATCTTGACAGATCGACCCTGTACTCAGAGCTGGTATCGTTTGAAGTGCGTCAGTATCACATTAAGAGAAGTCTGTTACAACTACATTGCTTAATCCCATGTTCATTATGCGTTAAGAAGTCAACTCTAATTGGTTACGGGCTACTTAAGTGACAAGGTCATACGGCGCTGACACTCTGTTCGCCTTCTAAACACCATTCAGTGCTTACATTTGCTCATATTAAAGGGCGTTAAGTGAATCGTATTATCTTTTCTTATTATACCACTCGTTAAAGAACTCAAGAACAGAATCTCCATGGTTTCACTTTATTTTGGACCTAGAGCTTAAATATTGTATTTACATTTATTTATTTATTTAATGATTTAATTTATAGTGAATCTAACAGGCGCTTATTTACTTGGACCAGATTGCCTGTGATTGGGATTCTACGCTATGTCATGGCTATTATCACGATACAGTACCATAAAACTAGAAATTTAATTTTTGCTTTCAAATGTTTCTTTTCTCTCCTCGATGGTATGAAGTTTCCTAGGTTTGGAAGTCTTTAAATTTCATGTTTTCCATTGCTCTTGTAGGTATCTCATTCTTTGAGATGTCAGGACTCTTCTTCTTTCAGTTGCGATGTTGATGAATTTCGCAATAGTCGAAATTGATTACGTACGATAGTCATTCTGTTTTCGATTACATCATCACCATAATAAAGAGGAAAAGCATATATTAAGGCATAGCATTCTTCTGTATGTATCTTCATTTCAATAAGGATATACTCATAGAAATTACTAGATCATCAGCTCAGTAGTCTTCCAAGCGGGAAAATTGCCTTCTAACTTATATCATCGTCACTCTATATGTAAATAACAAATTAGTAAAAGCAGAGTGAAATAATTGACGTCTGCATGTACCATGCACTGTTCATCGTAACGAATAAATAAGCCTAATGCTCAAATCTCTCCGTCCACCTGATTTTATATTTTTTCTGTTACATTATTGATATTTAATATCCCTGTGATTGCACCCGTTGAGGTGATCTTGCCTGCGAACAGAGAGGTCTAGCGCGCGAAACGCAAATTGTTCTAACGAACTCTTTAGCTGGAAATAGGCGCCTTTCGTGTTCTCTCTCTCCACGAGAAGTTCACTAAAAGTTGTAATACTTTTTTTTTTTTTGGCTGAATCAATGAAGCAAAAGTTCTGTAATTTCATAACATTAGCAGTTCTGATAGGCCCTGCCAAATTTTATTTCTTCTACTCCAACGCGCTTTGGAGTCTTTAATTATTTAATCCTGTAGGGAAATTATTTAGTTAACTGTACATTTCTGTGTGATTTTGTTGTAATTCTAACGGAAGTGGCCCTTGCAGCCTTTAAAGGTCCTATTGCAGTACTGACATCACCTACATGAGCGATTACTTTCTCCATTGCAAGCTACAAAAGGCGACACTATGTTGAACAATGGGATGGCGTTGTGCATCACTTGACCAAGCGCCAAAATTATTACTTTTAGATTATTGCTCCGTTGGCGGATAAAGGTGTAAACTTTATACAGGGTGTATCTAATTATACCGACAAAAATCAGGGATGCTCTTCGTGTTATGTAAAAAACGATGGCGCAATCGAATTGCCGGAGAACATTTTTGTTTTCGAGAAAAGGAGGTTACTTCCGGGTGCGCGATCAGATTGGCGGACTCACCGTAATTTCTGTGCCAGAGCGCATACCGCTGCCCGCTGCTGTGCTTCAGGGAAGGGAGGGGAAGTGGGGTGATAATGCTCCGCGTGACGACTCGTGCAGAATTGTCCTTGTCTCTTATATGCAATATCCACAGTTCGTTTATTATGGAGCCACAATTGTACAGACAGCGTAAGAACACACGATGCACCAGATCATTTCTCCTCTCGTCTGTTGGTATCAGTAACATTCTTATTTAACATGCGGGAAGATGCATCGCTGCCGCCACACCATCGTGCATTCATTTACTCACAACATTGTAAAAGGAGTGAATTATTGAACGAAAGAAATAATACGCCCTACTTCGATCTTCACGTAACAAGAAAATTCCATGGCAGTTAAATGGGCCGAGCGCAGAGGCCATTTGACTAGCCCACCATGGCTTGCCCATCTCGCCGGATAATGATCATTTAAATGCTGTGTGACACGAAGAATGAAATGCAGCGGAGTGCCATGATGACACAGTCAGATTCGCTGCCGAAAATCCAAAGAAATATCGTCCAATAATCCAGGCACTGATTCTGTCAAGCATGCGGCACAAATATTGACACTAACACTAAACAGATGCTGAAATGTGCGCACTGCTGTCACATGAGGGTTTTCTTCAACCCTCCTTCACGCAGTTGCCTGCCAAAGGACACGAAGGCATGGGTTTCAGACACCATAAATCAGTGCGGCTTCTCTCCCGTTTCCTTCAGCTGCGCCATAGACTACCTATATAACAGCCATTTCTTCGTTTGTGTGCCGAAACGGAGCAATTCTCACCAATTTATACCGCAAACGTAGTAGCCAATATGGACAGACCAATCTACTGGGGCTGGGAAGGGACTGCGCTGGACGAACGAGAAACTTGTGCTTTGGCGCGGAGCAATACCACCCCACTTCCCCTCCCTTCTCTGAAGCACAGCAGCGGGCAGCGGTATGCGCTCTGGCACAGCAAATACGGCGAAGTGTCGATTTGAATCGCGCACCCGGAAGTAACAAAGTAGCCTTATTTTTTCGAAAGGAAATATTTTATCCGTGAATCAGATTGCGCCATTATTCCTCACGTAACACGAAGAACATCCCTGATTTTTGTCGGTACAATTTAGATACACTCTGTATACTTTATTGTTCGGACGTTTGCACTCAACATGGTTTTGCGGGAAATGAATTTTGACCAAACGCCAACTCTTCAAGCATTAAATTAAAGTTTTGCAGAGTGTGACTAACCGCCTGCTGTTAATATGTAGAATATTGTTTTTGAACTTCCTGCATGAGCATTTTATTGTCAAATTGTAATATATAAAACCTTGTGTTCTATTCAGTTGCAGAATACCTTATAAGGCATTGCTGCCGTTTCAAGCTTAAGTAACTTCTAAAAGACCGAGCTCGATAGCTGCAGTCGCTTAAGTGCGGCCAGTATCCAATATTCGGAAGATAGTGAGTTCGAACCCCACTGTCGGCATTCCTGAAGATGGCTTTCCGTGGTTTCCCATTTTCACACCAGACAAATGCTGGGGCTGTACCTTATTTAATGCCACGGACGCTTCCTTCCCTTTCCTGTCCCAACGTCGCCATAAGACCTATCTGTGTCGGTGCGACGTAAAGCAAGTTGCAAAAAACAACACACCTGAAAGCATGATGGAAGCTGAAAACTTCTCAGTATTCTTTTCTTTATCATCTTCGCGGAATCAACATTTTTCGGCCTTCTTTTTTGCCCAGTAGTCCTTCATCTTCAATGATTGTGCACGTCTCCGGTCCTCCGACCATGCCGATCGTGTGACTTTCCCTTCTTGTCCCTCGAATCCTCGTGTTTGAATGATGTTTTGCATTTCCTTTCGATCTTGTATATTTGGCGATCCTATTTCAGTGGGATCTTTCTCTAATAATCTGTACC
Organism: Anabrus simplex; assembly: GCF_040414725.1. Classification (NCBI taxonomy): domain Eukaryota; kingdom Metazoa; phylum Arthropoda; class Insecta; order Orthoptera; family Tettigoniidae; genus Anabrus; species Anabrus simplex. Next base: position 490,954,992 of record NC_090265.1, read on the forward strand.
ACTTTGGTCTAGTGGCCTTGTTTTGTAGAAATGTGTAAATTTGATGTGAAGGTCTGTTATGGTTCATTCGTTCCAAAAGCCCTGCAAATTGGATTTGTCGCAGTCGAATTGCGTCTGTAATTTTGGAAGTGTGCTTGTATATTTCACTATTAACACCCACGGTATCCCCTGCCTGTCGTAAGAGGCGACTAAAAGGGGCCTCAGGGGATCTGAACTTTGGAGAGTGGGTTGGTGACCACGGGGCCCTCAGCTGAGTTCTGGCATTGCTTCCACTTACTTGTGCCAGGCTCCTCACTTTCATCTATCCTATCTGACCTCCCTTGGTCAACTCTTGTTCTTTTCCGACCCCGACGCTATTAGGTTTGCGAGGGCTAGGGAGTCTTTCATTTTCACGCCCTTCGTGGCCCTTGTCTTCCTTTGGGCGATATCTTCATTTTTCGAAGTGTCGGACCCCTTCCATTTTTCCTCTCTGAGTAGTGTTATTTAGAGGATGGTTGCCTAGTTGTACTTCCTCTTAAAACAATAACCACCACCACCACCACCTTTCACTATTAGGTTTAGGATAATGAGTTCCGTTTATGATTCTTGGTCCTAAGATTTTTCTGATGGTTTTTCGTTCTTTAATTTCTATTTGTTTCTTTAATCCCTTTTGTTGTAGTTTGAGCGTTTCCGCAGCGTAGAGTGCTTCTGGTTTAACTACTATATTGATATGTTGTCTTATTGTTCCATGAAAGACATTGTTTATTGTAAACGGTTCTTGTTATTTGGAAAGCAGCTTCCATCTTTTGAATTCTTGAAGTTATGGATTTCGTTTCATTACAATTTTCTGTAATCCGTTCACCTAGGTATTTGAATTCATTCAGTCTTGAGATTTTTTTAGTGCCAGTGATAAGTTCTTGTGGTGCATTTTTTATGTCAGTCATGTATTTAGTGTTTTCGTATGACATTGAAGTCCGATTAATGCTGCTTGTTCTTGTAGAATATCAAGTTGCTTTTGTGTATCTGGTATGTTTTTGGCTATAAGTGCCATATCATAAGCAAAGGTTAGACAGTCAATGTTTATACCTTTTATTCTTAGGTCCTAAATTGTGAGATGGTGCACCTGCTTTCCTCCAGTCTCCTACAACCTTTTCAAGAGCACAATTGAAAAGTATTATTATTATTATTATTATTATTATTATTATTATTATTATTATTATTGTTCCTGTTAAGTCCTCAGCCCGAAGGCTATTGGGATTCCTGACAGTTTTACAGTACCGTTAGCTGTTTAATAAAGTGTAAGCGTCTCTGAAGAGAGATTTCTAGAAAAATGAGGAGCGAGCTACTTATGTGGTCCTGGGTATTTTCCCGTCGCTTTCCTCACCCACCCACTTGTCATTTTGCCAAGTCGACTGAAGTACGTACGTACTCTAACCGACTGTACTAGCAACACTTTCCTGTCATTTTCCACAGGAACTGGTTGCACACCTGCCATGCCTCTGCCACTTCTATACTGTCAAAGCCAGAGTGTGACCAAGGCAGAAATAACAAACTTTTTCTAGCACATACCGAAAGACATGTTGCACTTTGAACCCTATGCCTTACCAGAGGTGATAGTTGGGATATGACTTTACTAAATAGTCTCAAGTAGCACCAGATCACAAGGACATGTATCCCAATTCTACCTACATATATTTACAGGTTCATAAACTAACATACCTCACCACAACTCTTCATCTTCACTCACAAGAAAGGAGGATGGCATCAAATATGTTCTAAGTATGACTCGGTAATAACACAAGCTAAATCCTTCCCTCGTCTTGGAATGCATGTCACTAAAGACCGTGATGTGTGTTCCCTCTGAAGCTGTTACTGTTTAAATGGAGTAACGGAAAGCTGTCGCGCCTTATAGCCATAGCATGACTATCTGAGCGAACAGTTAATAGCCTCAGTGTGTTTTATTTTTAAGAACTCTGCCCTGTGTTAACACGCATACATTGCTTTGACAGATATCCGAGTTCTTTCCGAGCGCTCTCAGTTACAATTCCTTCATAGATAACCTAGTTGTTTCAATGTGTACGTTATGGGACGTTGTAAGAAGCAGTTCTGTATGCAATACGGTGCGTGGGAATTCTGCGTGTTACTATGGGGCCTATTCTCAAACTTGTCTGTAATGAATCAGGTCTAAATATGTGGAATTGAGAAGGTGCCACCGTCCATTTTTATAGAGTTGCAAAACTAAGAAAACTAAAACTGAAAATGGTATTTGTGTAACGTCTAATCAATTGTTATGGATGTTAAGAGACTCCAAGTATCAGAGTTTTGTCCGGCAGGTGTTCATCCACTGGCGAGTATAATGTTGCCTTCTGAATGCATCAGGGTTGCCGTTTATGGATTCGTAGATAGCTGAAGAAACCCGTACTAGAACCACAAGCGGGCTCATCAAAACTGCCAAAGCTCCATGTTGTTGTAGAACCTGCTTGTCTTTCTCTGATTTTCTGGCTCTTTATCCGATCTCTTTTATAAGACTCCTTCTGTCGTTGTGGTTTAAAGTGATGTGGGTCCTGGTAAAGAAACATGTCACCACATCCTTTCAGTTGCCGATATCAGTTCGGTACGTCTTCAGTGACATGGAATTGTCGCATTTAAACATCACATACCACTGACTTCCGCCGTGATTGAACCTGGTATGTTGAGAACAGAAGAATGATCAGTAACCGACTGTGCCATGGAGATCAGCACCTCGCAAACTGCCTCAAAGATAGTTGAAGATGAGTATCGAACCATCTTGCCCAATTCACACTTTTCAGGCACTGGTCAGATCAATCTCAGGTATTTACTGAAGAAGAATGCTCTTTTACGCATGTTTCGTTCGTCTAGATGTTAACTTGTGTTGTTTCCTGGCTCCGTTCGACTGGAATGGGCAACACCTTTTGAGAAAAGAAGTATGTTCATATATTACCGTGGTCATCCTAGAAGTGATATTCCTTTATTTTCCAATTCATCTCCACGTGAATGCTGTGATAGTGCCTTACACACGGAATACTCGTATTAGCAGATTCATTGGCTCGTTAACGAGCTTGTTTTAGGACAAAATTACGTCACATTGGCGTCCCTTTAAACGGAAACACGTTAAACCCAAAATTACCAGGATCAATGACGACTTTTGCTTAAGAGAAAAGATGAAGATGAAAATGAAAATCCACAGCCTGTTTCCAGTCATTTGGCCGGGTTAGAAATGGAATGAATGAAGCCCCCATCTAGCGGCGAGGATAGGAATTGTGCCGGCTGCTGAGGCCTGTCGCACTCCTCTGGGGCAATGATAAATGGCTGACAGATGAAATTAAACGTTAATGGAGAGTGTCGCTGGAATGAAAGATGACAGGGAAAACCGGAGTACCCAGAGAAAAACTTGTCCCGCCTCCGCTTTGTCCAGCACAAATCGCACATGGAGTGACCGGGATTTGAACCACGGTATCCAGCGGTAAGAGGCCGGCGCGCTGCCGCCTAAGCCACGGAGGCATAAAGAGAAAATATGATTAAAAATTAGGTGTTATTTGTACAATGTTCATATATATTGGGGTAATTATAACATGCTTTTTTTTTTTTTTTTGCCGGGCTGAGTGGCTCAGGCGGTTGAGGCGCTGGCGTTCTGACCCCAACTTGACAGGTTCGATCCTGGTTCGTCCGGTGGTATTTGAAGGTGCTCAAATACGTCATCGTCATGCGGTAGATTTACTGGTACCGGGCGAGTTGGCCGTGCGCGTAGAGGCGCGTGGCTGTGAGCTTGCATCCGGGAGATAGTAGGTTCGAATCCCACTATCGGCAGCCCTGAAGATGGTTTTCCGTGGTTTCCCATTTTCACACCAGGCAAATGCTGGGGCTGTACCTTAATTAAGGCCACGGCCGCTTCCTTCCAACTCCTAGGCCTTTCCTATCCCATCGTCGCCATAAGACCTATCTGTGTCGGTGCGACGTAAAACAACGAGCAAAAAAAAAAAAGATTTACTGGCACGTAAAAGAGACTCCTGCGGGACTAAATTCCGGCACCTCTGTCTCTCCGAAAACCTTAAAAGTAGTTAGTGGGACGTAAAGCAAATAACATTATTATTATTATTATTATAATTATTATTATTATTTTAACATAATTTTTATTTTATCAGTTTATGATAGATGTTCTTAAAGTTTGCTTTCTGTTGACAAAGTTCAGTTTTAGATGGTACAGTATATGGATTAGAGAGCATACCACAGAGGTGGCAGGTACAGTCATCCCTTGAAATGTGGAATTCGCTGGTTGGACGTATATTCCCGTGGAACTCGTGGACGCCACAAATCATATGTATATGTTATGTAACTTGTAGTTAGGCTCATACTGGTCTTCACTACCATGCTGAAGAACTCTTCTGGTATCTGCTGAGTATTCTGTAGCTATTATGTATTCCATCCATATTTTGAAATCTTTTCGCTTTTATGATTTTCAGTCTTCTCGGGTTTGCTACTGTCAATTTACACCGTATCAACTGGATACCATGTATTGTCCGGCTCCATGGCTATAAATGGTTAGCGTGCTGGCCTTTGGTCACAGGGGTCCCAAGTTCGATTCCAGACAGGGTCCGGAATTTTAACCACAGTTGGTTAAATTCGTTGACACGGAGGCTGGGTGTATGTGCCGTCTTCATTATCATTTCATCATCATCACCACCACCACCACCACGACGCAGAGGTCGCCTACGGGCGTCAAAGACCTGTATCTGGCGAGCCGAACTTGTCCTCGGACACTCCCGCACTAAAAGCTATACGCCATTTCATTTACCATATGTTGCAACAGGGGCGACTTCAAGCTGAAATGGTACTATTGAGAGGTTCTGAAACTTTGAAATCTCATACATGGTTTTAGTTGCAGCTGCCACTTTTTCATGTATATACAGTACGCAGGTTTAGCCTGTAGTGTGAAGTGTGATTCGTAAGTATTCAAACGAGATGCAGTTTTAAGTTGTTAAGAGCAGCAACTGAACACATCAGTTGTCTGCAATTTTCTCTCCATTCTGAATTCTACCATGTTTGTGTTGCTGAAGGATATGATTATGATAAGCAGTTATGAGCAATCTTACCACTCGTTGTGCCATTTTGTGGGATGTTTTAACCCCTTGTATACTCATGCCAAATGAGAGTGCTGTGTACTTTGTGTCCATACTGCTGCGAAAATAACTCGATAGTGCAAACAGCAATACGCAATACGAATAAAATTCTCAACTTCATAAAAGGCAACCCATTCATTGTAAGCGGTGTGTGACTGATTGTCTTAGCCGTCCTTCACAGCCGTGAGTTGTCTTTTTGTGGGAACGGCAGCCACGGTCGGCCGACTCCAAGTCTTTTCCTTGAGCTATCACACGGGATTCCCGACCTTCGCAGAAACACTACTGCACCCACTTACATAAGGAAAGATTCTCATGGTCAATGTTAAGACATAAAGACCATAAGATATTAAATAGCTGCTTACGTGTCGAGCCAGGACGAGAAATACAGTGTCATAAAATATTACCAAGCGCTCGGAATTCATAATGAAGAGATTCCTCCTTCGATTATTTTAATACAGAGATAATTTGCACGATGAGTCCGACTCCCTGGCTGAATCGCCAAGGTTGAGGCCTTCGGTTCAGAGGGTCCCGGGTTCGATCCCCGGCCGGGTCAAGGATTTTAATCGGGCATAATTAATTCTTCTGGTTCGAGGACTGGGTGTTGTGTTTGTCCCAACACTGTCCTCTTCATATTCAGACAACACTCTACACTACCAACCACCACAGACACAAGCAATGGTGATTACATCCCTCCACATAGGGTTGATTTCAGGAAGGGCATGCGGCGGTAAAACTGGGCAGAACCCACATGTGCAGCACGGTTCACGCCCGTGACTCGACATATTTGGGAAAAGGGGTAGAAGAATAAGGATAAGAATAGCAGGAGGAGGAAGAAGAAGTAGAAGATTGTTTACACGATGAAAGTAACGTAATTGCACAATGCTTGTGAATTGTAACACCATTGTGAATTACATGATCTAGGTATAATGTATTTCTTTTAATATTGGATCAGTATTAAAAAGTGGCGTCTCCGAAGACCTTAAAAAAGTAGTTAGTGGGACGTAAAACAAATAACATTATTATTATTAGTATTAAAAAGTGAAATCCGAAGAGATATCTAAAACTAATGAGGTCTACTCAGATTTGATTTGCAAAACTTTTGATGTGCTTTAGTCACTCGGAATTAGAATCTAAGACTGGCCAAAGCTAATCAGGAGAGAAACTACTTCAACACATCCTGTATTGCAAATGAGAGTCCTTAGTGTCGTAATAGGATTTAAAAGAATTACTACCGATAGTGCTGCAGAATAGAAAGATGGCATTTACGAGCGGTTAAATGCGGAATACCCAGTGTCAGAAGATTTATAGACTCGTTATAGGGTCCATTTTAGGTCGAAATCTCGACGCCTCTTTAGATGGAAAGCACGTTAAACATCCTGTCGTATTCATCTTGGATTAGTCATTTTTCTCTTCCTATACCCATGATATTAGGTTTCTGAGACTTCACAAGTTTTTTTTTTTTTTTTTTTTCCTATCGTAGCTCTTCCTTTTAGTCCTGAAACTCATATTCTTTGAGGGTCGGAACTCTTATTTCTTATTAACTTACAGGTGGGTCATCTGATCAGAAAACGAATTATTTCAGCATGCCATGAACTACAAGAGAAGTTAGAAATTCTTTGTGTACTTGCGGCAACCTGTGTTTATCAGCATGTTCGACAGTCTACAGGAGCGTTATAAACAACCCGCGAGACGTGACTTGTGCACATTTTGAACACATACTGTACATGTTCCCGTCTTCATCTTGCATGTTATAATGACGTATCTTGATGTTCAGAGCATGTTTGTAATTTCAGTACTGTTTGTTTTGCTACGTACTGTATTTGAACGTCACGCCAACGCGTACAGGTTTATCGCAACACTGTGATGTACAAGGGATAGAAATGGAATGATGAAACCCATGGCCTTGATTAAAGTGCAGCCCCGGCATTTGTGAGAAACCATGGAACCAGCGTAGCTGACTTGTTTGGAGGTTGAAGATTGTCTATAGCAGATTATCATTTCAACGAAGTAGGAACTAGCTTCGAAAAAAATGTAAAACTGAGTCGAAGAGCGCTTAGATTTATTAATAAATTATTTAGCGAAGTCATAGGAGTTTAATTCTTGAGGATGTTTTATTTAGCATCTAAGCGCATACTGCTTCATATTAATTTACACGCAGCGCTTCTCGCGACCTTGCAGATTTGAATATAGAATACTATAAATGTAATTTTACCGAGCTTGATAGCTGCAGTCGCTTAAGTGCGGCAAGTATCCAATATTCAGGAGATAGTAGGTTCGAACCCCACTGTCGGCAGCCCTGAAAATGGTTTTCCGTGGTTTTCCATTTTCACACCAGGCAAATGCTGGGGCTGTACCTTAATTAAGGCGACGGCCGCTTCCTTCCCACTCCTAGCCCTTCCCTGTCCCATCGTCGCCATAAGACCTATCTGTGTCGGTGCGACGTAAAGCCCCTAGAAAAAAATGTGATTTTAACAGTTCGCATAAAGATGTGAGTTTAAGGAAAATGTTGAATATTAAAAATAAAAGACAAAGTAAATTAGTTAATTTGCTTATTATAAAATAGCTTTCAGTTTAAAAACTTCTGTATGGTTGACGCATTAATTTCTCTAAACATTGAAATACTTTGTGAATACCAGAGATTTGAGAGTTATTTCTTAAAATAGTATACTCATCCTGACACAAGAAGTGATCATTTATAATTCCAAGTCCCCAAGTACACGCTCGACCAAAACGAAGCTAAATAGTCGAAGAGATTTCTCGGCGAGTTAATATACAGGGATTTATCTACACATTGGCGATAAAAGGGTTCACTTCTATGTGCTTTACAAGGAGTCATGGCTTTAATAACAAATCCTGTATACGAACCAATCAAAAGCTGTCTATCTCCATAATATTGTCGTTCTGCATTATCACACCTACTACTTGTTTTCATACCAATTCATCAGAATAGCGCATTTGTAATAAATTTGACCACAGATCACACAAACAACAGAATGTAACTATTATTCTTAGTACGCTGACAGTCGACATATTGCGAAAGTTGGAGCCCAAAGAGTTCAAAATGTAGACCGGCATATTTCCGTGCTGAGAGTTTAGTTCTGTGTATCGGTTATGAACACTGATTATATTAATATTTGTATTATGATCACTTACTTAATTTTATAGTTAATCCCCGATTTTCTGTAGATAAATTGTTGTTCTGGTTACACTGTATTACTACGTAAAACATTATTTACATATTGCTCTAAACGTTGCTTGTCACTTTCCGAACATAATAGAACTGCGCAAACCAAAGCAAGCTGCTTGTTTTACGCGACTGTGATATCGTCATCATAGACACGGGACGCAGCAGAGTACTACATGGAATCTGAACTAAAAGAACGTAACTTTTCATTTCGAAAATGCCACATGCGTTGTTCGGGATTCGAATCACGGCTGTCGTGGTAAGAAGCCAGTAACGATGCTACTCGGCAGTCACTCCCCGATAGAACTAAGCAATTTTATTGACAAAGTGTGTACTGGACAAATGTATGTTAAACAGTAGTGCAAGAAATATGTTCTATTACGAAAGATCATAGCAATTCTTCCGTACCGCTTAATTTTTGTGTAAGAAAGAGTGCATTTTTAAACGTAGTTTAAAAATCATTGTTGAAAGATCCAACGTAGTTGTCGTCAATAATAATAATAATAATAATAATAATAATAATAATAATAATAATAATACGAAGAATAAGATGATTTCCAATCAAACAATATCTCTCTGAGATGTGACCTTGCATTCGGAATATAGGCGGTTCCAATTCCACTGTCGACAGCCCGGAAGATAGTTTTCCGTGGTTTCCCATTTTCATATCAGCCAAATACTGGTGTTCCTTAATTAAGGCCACGGTCGCTTCCTTCCTAGTCCTTGCCCTGCCTTATCCCATCGTCGTCATAAGACATGCTTGTATCGGTGCCACATAAACCAAATATATACATGATATCCTTGAAAAAGGTTCCAGTATGCACTGAGGAGGTAGAACGCAACAAACGAAGTTACAAAGGTCCCATAAACGTAGGCCGTAAACCCAATATCTTAGGAGTTATAATCCACTACCACTACTATCAATGATTACGATGCTCCAATAAATGCAACAGACCACGGAAATACGTTCCTACCTAAACATTGGTTATGAACAACTGCAAATGTGGTACATGAATGATGGAGCACCGGCCCATTTTCATCGTACGGTTAGGCGACACGTAACAGTACGGTTCTTTCATGAGCGACGGATTGGTCGTGGGAGGCTAATACCTTGGCCTGCCCTTTCGCCTGACCTTAGCCCTTGAGATTTTTTGCTTTGGGGACATGTAAAGACCCATAAATGATGTGAATACACTACGGCAACGCGTGTTCAGTGTCTGTGATGCGATCCGCCAACAACAGCCAGGGGTGTTGGATTCCATGCGACGTAGGGTGGAAGGCTGCATTGCAATGGACGGCGGTTACATCGAACACATGTTGTGAAGAGTATCTCAAAGGCATGGTGATCATCGATGGTACTGGTAGCGGACCATAACTACGAAGATACTTGTTTGCGACCAATGTTTATAGGACCTTTCCTCCTTTTTGCGTGCTGCCTCGTCTGTAAATATTGGAAACTTTTTCAAGGACTCCTGTATATCTGTGATGTCGTGTCCACTTTCGACCTTGACGATATCAATCTTACGAGGCCTATAGAGTTCTTCATTCGCTCACTTTGTTTTTAGCCGATACCCTCATTCTACAGTAGTCGTAAATAATCCTCTTCCTCCTCTCATTAATCCCATGAAGGATTGATAATCCCATTGTTTCGCGCAATAAAGCAAGAATCACCATCTGTAATCTGTAATACTCACCTTTGTCTCGCAATTAACGGTTCACTGCGAGTTATTTATAGACTAATTAAAACGACGAGGAAAGACCTTTGATATAATCAAAAACGTTCTTACATTGCAATGTGGTGTGATCTGGGCAACTATCGGTTTTTCTCGCCTTCAGTATCCCGCTATTACCATCGGAATCGAATGCACGCTTTTGGCCAAAAGGCGACAACTCATTAACTACTCTGCCTCCAGCAGCACTGCGATGTGGAATTTGTATTCAATTCATCCTGCATCTAGTTTTGTACCTGTAATTGTTTATTTGCCTCCCAAGTCAGTTCAATGCATTAAAATGAATACCAAACACCTGTATGAAATGAGAGTTCACTCATGCATTTATCTGTTATGTGCCTCTCTATACGCGTATTGTTGTAGCGGTATAAATAAACCTTAGTTAACAAGGCTAACATGAGCTTGTCTGCATCACGTGAATAGACGAGATTATTCATTTTTTGTGTGCTGTTGCCATATCGAGCGCGACGTTTCATAGAAATAAAACACTCCAATCCTCAAAGTATTCATAGCAGGCTGCGAGACTCATTTTCATTGCATTGTGAAATAATGCCCGTCCTAATTTAGGATTGGTGAGCCAAGCCTTATGATCCAAGCCGACCTCAGCCGTTTCAGATTATGATTCCAAGATAGTGAATTCGATCTCTGCTGACGTCGGAAGCATTCAAGAGCGTTGTTGGCTTCTAACACGTCAAAAGAGCGCATTGGGTACAAACTCCGTATAATTACTTGTTAGAATGGACGTAGTCCGCCTCTGTGGTGTAGTGGTTAGTGTGATTAGCTGCCACCCCCAGGAGGCCCGGGTTCGATTCCCAGCTCTGCCACGAAATTTGAAAAGTGGTACGAGGGCTAGAACGGGGTCCACTCAGGCTCGGGAGGTCAACTGAGTAGAGGTGGGTTCGATTCCCACCTCAGCCATCCTGGAAGTGGTTTACCGTGGTTTCCCACTTCTCCACCAGGCAAAATGCCGGGATGGTACCTCACTTGAGGCCTCGGCCGCTTCCTTCCCTCTTCCTTGTCTATCCCTTCCAATCTTCCCATCCCCCCGCAAGCCCCTGTTCAGCATAGCAGGTGAGGCCGCCTGGGCGAGGTACTGGTCATCCTCCCCAGTTGTATCCCCGACCCAGAGTCTGAAGCTCCAGGGCACTGCCCTTTAGGCGGTAGAAGTGGGATCCCCGGTGAGTCCGAGGGAAAATCCGACCCTGGAGGGTAAACAGATTAAGAAGAAGAAAAAAGAAGAAGAATAGACGTAAAACAATAATAATAATAATAATAATAATAATAATAATAATAATAATAATAATAATAATGACGTGTGTCCTCCGGAGAGGCCTGGTGCAGGTCTTCCGATTTGACGCCGTATAGGCGACCTGCCCGTCAGTGAGGATGGAGCCCTACCTAAGATGAAAGCTAATGCTGAAAACGTGACAAACACCCAGACCTTGAGCCATACCTTATGCCTTTCAGCGTTCGGTCCGCATAACTCTGTGAATTACGAGATGCCTCTACAATTCTGCATTTGCAGCTAACTCCGTGGCCTCGTTTAGTTCTACATCTCGTAACTTTAAATTATTAAAAAACTGAGTCTGACCATCGTCATCTTGGTCTACCCGTATTACTCTTACCGGCCATGGACGAGTCCAGTATTCTCCTAGGTAACCTATTCTCCCATTCGGCACACATGGCCCACCGCCTAATACGGTTTAATCGCACAGCTTCATCCATTAATTTCATTTCTAAGTCTGGCTCCGTGCTGGCCTTGGTCACAGAGGTCCCGGGTTCGAATCCCGGCAGGGTCGGGAATTTTAACCGTAATTGGTTAATTCCCCTAGCCCGGGGGCTGGGTGTATGTATCGTCTTCATCATTTCATCCTCATCACGACGCGCAGGTGGTCTACGGGCGTCAAATGAGAAGACCTGCATCTGGCGAGCTGAAATTGTCCTCGGACACTCTGAGCACTAAAAGCCATACGCCATTTCATTTCATTCCTAACTTAGCATTTATCTTCTCATTCCGAGTACCCTCCTGCCATTATTGCAACTGTTTGTACGGCAATCATTCTCGCTACTTTAATGTCCGTTCCCTCCAATTCATGAGTAAAATATCCTGAGTCTACCTTGGTTTCACTCCCACGCTGAAAACCAGACCAATCAATATAAAGATAATTTTGTCCGAGAAATCACTTTTCTTAAAGAATACCGTCGATCGCAACTGCATTAAAGCACAAATTCTGCTTATTTTTTATACATATATTATTCACTTAGATTCTATTTCACTCAATACACTACCAATTTTTTGAGAATACAAATCCTAATCATCCTAAATAGGCCTGCTTGAAACGATCCTCGCGATCCAGTTTTTTATTTCTTACTTGACATTCAGTCCTCTTAAGTTTCTTCCCAAATGGCATCACTTTATTTCGGAACATATTATTATTAGCTTAAAGAAAGCAACATGCGACGGGAGCACAGTAAGGTGTACACGCCCTCCAACCAGAAAATAGGAAGAAAAAGAAAGCCGGGAAATATGAAATAATAATAATAATAATAATAATAATAATAATAATAATAATAATAATAATAATAATAATAATAATCTGGCTTCTATGCTGAATGGTGAGCATAGTACCCTTTCTTGTTAGAGGGGCCTGGCTTCGATTCCCGATAGGGCGGAGGATTTTAGCTGCATCTAGTTAATTTCTCTCGCTCGGGGCCTGGATGTTTGTGTTCGTCTTAATACACTTACGTACATCATCTCACTACAAACCACAACAAAAACACGAATTAGTGAATACATCCCTCCCTATACGGTTGACGTCAGCGAAAGCCTCTAGCCGTAAGAACGGGCTTAATTCACATGTACAGTAATGTCGTCCTCAAGTAATTGGGAATGACCAACAAGAAGAATATACCTTCAATTTTGTAGGATGAGGCATGACACAATCTCTCCCAGCTGTGTTGACTTTTTTTTTTCTATTTGCTTTACGTCGCACTGATACAGATAGGTCTTATGGCGACGATGGGACAGGAAAGGCCTAGGAATGGGAAGGAAGTGGCCGTGGTCTTAATTAAAGTACAGCCCCAGCAATTGCCTGGTGTGAAAATAAACCACGGAAAACCATCTTCAGGGCTGCCGACACTGGGATTCGAACCCACTATCTCCCGGATGCGAGCTCATAGCTGCGCACCCCTAACCTCACGGCGAACTCACCCGGTGTGTTGACTTTTAAAAGCCTGGTACTGTTACTCTTAGACTAAACATTATTTTATGGTAATTATCGCCAGCGTAACTTCAGTAAGTACTAAACCTTCAAATAAAATATTACATAAAGTTCAAGTTCATGCCGCTGGGACAGCTCTGTTTCTTCCTATTTTCTGGTTGGTGGGCGTGTACTTCTCACTGTGCTTCCGTGGCGTGTCGCACGCTGCTTTCTTTAAGCAGCTTACGATTTCTTGTTCACTTCATCCAATATAACTTGATCGACGAGCTAGTTGATACGGCTACTTGTGAGCCGGGTTTATATTTTATACAACGTGACCCTTAATATCGTACTTGACAAATAGTGATTCCGCTCGGAATAATTGAACGTTTAGATAGAGGAGAAAGGATTTTTAAGGTGTTTGTGTTTTTTGTTCTTGTTTCAACTTTCGAATAAATGGTCCATTTTAAAATCAAACTTAGTAGCATGAAATTATTGCCACTGTGTATGTCTTGGCAATGGCTGTCAGAGGAGGAAAAGATTTTTCAAAGGAAAGACGGACAGAAATAACATTGAAAGGGAGGAGTCTGGTAGTTAGGGCCTCTCACATCAATCTAACAGTCTTTGTGTTCAGCCTTTTCTCTTCCATTCGACCAAGCAACCTCTTCATCTAAGTCCATCGAGTGAGCTGGTCGTGCGGTTAGGGGCGCGCAGCTGTGAGCTTGCATTCGGGAGATAGTGGGTTCGATCTCCACTATCGGCTGTCCTGAACATGGTTTTTCATGGTTTTCTCATTTTCACTCCAGGAAAATGCTGGAGCTGTACTTTAATTATAGCCACGGCCGCTTCCTTACCATTCCTAGCCCTTTCCTGACTCATCGTCGCCACAAGTCCTATCTGTGTCGGTGCGACGTAAAGCCAATTGTAATAACATCTAAATCCAATAGACACAGCTTTATCTACATGTGCATTTTCCAATCCTTGTGTTTTCCATACAGGCATCGTCAGCGACGGTCAGTCGATGTAAGCCGGGCTGAGTGGCTCAGACGGTTGAAGCGCTGGCCTTCTGACCCCAATTTGGCAGGTTCGATCCTGGCTCAGTCCGCTGGTATTTGAAGGTGCTCAAATACGTCAGTCATGTGTCGGTAGATTTACTGGCACGTAACAGAACTCCTGCGGGACTAAATTCAGGCACCTCGGCGTCTCCGAAAACCGTAAAAGTAGTTATTGGGACGTAAGGCAAATAACATTATTATAGTCGATGTTAACAAAAGCAGGATCGGCTGCCTTGTGCAGGGGGCGGGGTTTCTAGGAACAGCGCATTCTCTTCCTATTTCGGTGGTGGGCAAGTTATTCCGTAGCCAACATGTCTCTGATGTTTTCACTCTAATTTTATTTCTTCTTCTTCTCTTATTCTTCTTCTCATTATTATAATCATCATCATTATCATCATTTATTTCAGTTGCATCAACGGACGAATTTGTAATCAATGAAACATCCTATCTTCATCGTCGTAAATCACGTGATTTCCCACGGGGTATTGTTTGTGCAAACTGTGTTGATGGGGTGAAAGTTCCCTTTGGGGATCATTGTAAATACCTAGGTATTAATATAAGGAAGGATCTTCATTGGGGTAATCACATAAATATGATTGTAAATAAAGGGTACACATCTCTGCACATGGTTATGAGAGTATTTAGGGGTTGTAGTAAGGATGTAAAGGAGAGAGCTTATTTTTCTCTGGTGAGACCCCAACTAGAGTATGGTTCCAGTGTATGGGATCCTTACCAGGATTACTTGATTCAGGAACTGGAAAAAATCCAAAGAAAAGCAGCTCGATTTGTTCTGGGCGATTTCCGACAAAAGAGTAGCGTTACAAAAATGTTGCAAAGTTTGGGCTGGGAAGACTTGGGAGTAAGGAGACGAGCTGCTCGACTAAGTGGTATGTTCCGAGCTGTCAGTAGAGAGATGCGTGGGAGGACATTAGTAGACGAATAAATTTGGATGGTGTCTTTAAAAGTAGGAAAGATCACAATATGATAAAGTTGGAATTCAAGAGGACAAATTGGGGCAAATATTCGTTTATAGAGAGGGGAGTTAGGGATTGGAATAACTTACCAAGGGAGATGTTCAATAAATTTCCATTTTCTTTGCAGTCATTTAAGAAAAGGCTAGGAAAACAACAGTAGGGAATCTGCCACCTGGGCGACTGCCCTAAATGCAGATCAGTAGTGATAGTGATATAGAATCGTTATTATATTAAAATTGTTTCTCGTATTTAGTAGTTGAAGAATCTCTCGATCATTAGGTTGAAGATACCGCATGTTCGTTTTGCTCATTGGCTATACCACACTTTGTCGTCCTTCCTGATAGGTTTGTTTGTACCATAAACGATGTTAAGAGTGCAAAAGCGACGGTACGTTAATCTGCTAAGCCAGCTGTGAGATTTATGGAAGTTGCTATTGCCGCGTGCCTGTCGTTTTCAACATGAATTATGTAGGTTAATACCGCTTAGTTTATCAACTTAAAAAAACATTAAGGCAGTGTCAGAAACTATATTTTATAATTCTTAACAGTGGAGCAAACATTGATGTAATAATAGTATATCACGTTTATGATTCTCAGTCTCTAACGTAGAACTCTGTTGCCTTTGTTGTCCGTCTGTTATGAAACGGGTTATCAAACAAATCTCTTCACATTATATTGTAAGTACACAGGGCTGATCATCAGGATATGCAAATCACCTTCATATGAACATCCTCAGCTATATGACACAGTGTTCTTTTTAATTAGTCACATATACTAGAAAAGTAATTACGGTACTTAACTTTTCGAGTAAACTAGGACTTTAAATTATATTTAATTTTATTGCGCTGATGGAGAATTATGTGTAATTGTAAAGAGACGCCTGAATTAACATTGCCGTGGTTGCTGATATTTCGTGGCGATGCTGGTGATTATTGTGAAATCAGATAAAGAAGACGATGTCTACGGCTTCGAAGAATTAGGGCATTGGCGAAAGAAAAGAAAGGACCAATAAGGGCATGAAACTGAGACTCCCTAGGCGTTGCAAACCTAATATCGTCGGAGTCAGAGTTGACCTGGGGACGTCGGATAGGAGAGTTGTAACTGAGGAGCCTGGCACAAGTAAGTGGAAGCAACGCTAGACTCAGCTGAGGAACCCGTGATGGCCAGGCCACTCTTTTAATCGGCTCTTATGACAGACTGGGGATACCGCAGGTGTCATGTCTGAAGCGTGAGCTGCTTCTGTCAGAATCCAACACTGGTAGTGATAGTGGTGATCATTATGTTAAGGGGAAGTACTACTAAATAACCGTCCCCATTTAAATCTACTCAGTGGAAGAAATAGGGAAGTTCCAACCCTTTTAAGAATGAAATATATTAGCAAAAAAAAAAAATAGACTACGGAGGGCGTGGAAATAGTAGACTCCTTGGGCCTCGCAAGCCTAATACCGTCGGAGTAGGAAGAAACCAAGGGAAGTTGGATGGAAAATATGAAAGCGATTAGCATGGCACAAATAAGTGGAGGCAATACCAGGCTAAGCTAAAGGCCCCGTGGTCGCCACTCCATGCTCTCGAGGCAAGCAATCAAACTCTCACTGATTTCGTCGCATGTTTTCTTTTGTTGTTTGCTTTACTCGACATATATTACCTCTATTACCTCTCTTCTACAGTCGCACGATAGCATGGTAATGGCAGTCACTCCTTTTAGTATGTTTATACTGAGAGTTAAGTGTACTGTAACGAGAACTTCCCTGTCACGACTACGGTTCCAACGTTTCAGAGCTTATTTAGACTTGTCGAATTTGCGCTAATAGTCTGGTAGTAACGAAACACCTCTCCAGCATTCCTCATTAAGTGCGGTTCCCTGTCTTCTTCCTCTCGGCTTGTTACCCCCAATAGCACTAATTAGAAATCGGTGTAATGGCAATAGCGTGATTAATTAGGTTCTAACATCACTGGCGGTGAAAGTGGGCAAGTAGAGACTTTTCTCCAATTTAAAAAATCTCCTCCATTCTTTTAGACCAAAGAGCGAAATTTTGGCTAGCGAGAGTAATATTTTCTCAGCTGTATGGAAGAGCAACATATGTGAATGATTTTCTTAGTGTCCCGTTGATAATAGTATGATTTTATTTAACTTACGATGCACAAGACACTCGATCCCTTCCACCTGCTTTTATTGATTTGTAATCTAATTCAAGTATCTCATTAGAAGGAAATCTGATCAAGTGAGGTCAGAGAAGTGCATGAAAGGTAGGAACTTGAAGACTCTCAAAGCTTTCGCATATCATACACCATCATTGTTTGAAGAAAAAAAAATAACCTAGAGAGGTCAAATCGAAAAGATTCGAGAAAAGCCTGGCTCAAACTACGTGGAAGCAGTTAAAGATTTGACGTCAAGACAACATGTGACGTTCGAAGAACATGAAAAAGACAATCAGACCATAATTCCAGAAAGTCAAAAGGACATAAGATTTATATTGCAGACAAAATGTGGATGATGATATTCGTTGGTGCCAAAAATAGTCCAAAGTTGGTCCGGCTCCTTGGCTGAATAATCTGCATAGTGGCATTCGGGTCTGAGGGCCCCTGGATTCGATTTTCGGCCGGGGATTTTAACTGCGTCTGGCTAATTCCTCAGGCTCGGGACTGGTGTTACTGTTCGTCGTAATAGAAATCTTCACTTACAACACATCACACAATCTTTTCATTTCATTTAGAACTCCAAACACCGAGCGAGTTGGCCGTGCGGTTAGGGCCGCGCAGTTGTGGGCTTACATTCGGGAGATAGTGGGGTCGAACCCCACTGTCGGCAGCCCTGAAGATTGATTTCCGTCATTTCCCCATTTTCACACCATGCTAATGCTGGGGCTGTACCTTAATCAGGCCACGGGCATTTTCTTTCCACTCCTGGCCCTTTTCTACCCCATCGGGGGGACGCACATGTAGAATACACCCGCGGTATCCCCTGCCTGTCTTAAGAGGCGACTAAAAGGGGCCCAAGGGGCTCTCAACTTGGGAGTGTGGATTGGCGACCACGGGGCCCTTAGGTGAGTCCTGGCATTGCTTCCACTTACTTGTGCCAGGCTCCTCACGTTCGTCTACCCTGTCCGACCTCCCTTGGTCAACTCTTGTTCTTTTCCGACCCCGACGGTATTAGAGCATTCGAGGCCTAGGGAGTCTTTTCATTTTCACGCCCTTCGTGGCCCTTGCCTTTCTTCGTCCGTTACTTCATTTTTCGGAGTGACGGATCCCTTCTTTTTCTTCTTTTTCTCTCTCTCTACCTCCTGTGGATGGGGACGCAGAAGGAGAATACACCCACGGTATCCCCTGCCTGTCGTGAGAGGCGACTAAAAGGGGCGACCAAGGGATGTTTGTCTTAGAACCATGAAACTACTTTTGATTAGTACCTCACGCGGGAACACCATGGGTCGCTTTTACTTGCGAGTAGTACCACTATATTAGGTACGAAATAGGTTTGTGATTAGTAGCAGCAGAGAGTGGTTCCCCTGTGGGTTTCCAGTACCCGTGAATCGTACCATGTGAGCAACACCGCGGGTCTGGGCGTTGCCTGTGAGTTGTAGCACTATATGAGCGGCACCGTGGGTCTGCGTTGCCTGTGATCAGTACCCACTATGTGAGGAACACATGGCTATGAGTGGCGCCATTGTGTGAGAAACACCATAGGTCTGCGTTACCTGTACGAAGTACAATACTTGTGAGTAGGGCCTAGTACCATAATGTTTGGAACACCGTGAGTTTACGCTACCTGTGATTAGTACAGCAACTTAGGAAATACCATGGTTCTACTTTACTAGCGATAAGTGCCATTATTCGAGATCGTTGACATAGATATTGACCCATGTAGACAAGCATCATCGATTCAGGATTGGGCTTTGGAAGCAGTCCCTTGGTCAGTAATATTGTTTCTGGGAATGTGAGGCATTGCGCGTCTTATCCACTGATTGTTTTAAATTCATATTCATCAAATCATTCCTCCTCTTCTCGTTTTGATTTCTGGTTAGTGGATGAATTTTGTACTTTTAAATTGTAATTGCATTTCGTTTCATTTCGTACCATAGGGGCCCATGACCTAGATGTTAGGCCCCACTAAACAACAAGCGTCATCATCATCATCATCTACCCCATCATCGCCATAAGACCTATCTTTGTCGGTGCGACGTAAAGTAACGCTGCCAACGACCACAGAAACTCGCAATGGTGAATACGAGAGGGTATCCAAACAAACCGGATTTTTTTAAAAGCTATATATTATCAAATATTTTACAAAACAACCTTATCCCCTTCAAAATACTCTCAATTACAACTAATACATTTGTCCCATCGGTGTTTCCACTGTTCAAAACATTTTTTATAGTCATCTTCCTGACCCATCATCGCTACAAGTCCTGTCTGTGTCGGTGCTACGCAAAGCCAATTGTAATAAATAACATATAAATCCAATAGACACAGCTTTATCTACATGTGCATTTTCCAATCCTTGTGTTTTCCATACAGGCATCGTCAGCGACGGTCAGTCGATGTAAGCCGGGCTGAGTGGCTCAGACGGTTGAGGTGCTGGCCTTCTGACCCCAACTTGGCAGGTTCGATCCTGGTGGTATTTGAAAGTACTCAAATACGTCAGCCTCGTGTTGGTAGATTTACTAGCACGTAAAAAAACTCCTGAGGGACAAAATTCCGGCACTTCGGCGTCTTGTGAAAGTAGTTAGTGGGATGTAAAAATATTATTATTCTTGTGATGAGGATGATGTCAGGAAGGGCATCCGGTCCTAAAGACTCGCTACGAAGATTCATTTGGACATACAGACGCCATTTGTTTTAGACACCGAACTGTACCCACCAGTGTTTTCAAATTCAAGCATAGTGGTGCTCTGTACAATGCTGTGTGGACAACATTATTTGTATAACGTGCGACGTAGTTTCCTTTTTGCATTCGGTGTTCGAACTTCCGTCCCTAGTAATTACTGAGAGCGGTAACTTATTTGTAATTCGCCTGGTACGGAGAACTTGGATTACGTAAAATTTTCTTTAAGAGGTAGAACAATGCAGGTCTTAGCCTCGCTCTCCGCCGAGTTTTATTTTATTTATTTCTCTCTTCTCTTCCTTTTCTGTATGACGTATCTTTGATAAGCGTAACTGCTTGGAGAAGGAGACACTGCAGCTGGGCAGGTTATAAGGTAGACTCCTCGCATAGGGTATATACACAACCGTCGACAATTGATGCTGTACCATTGGCCAGCGGCCCAGGTTTGAATTCTGTCACAAAGGATTATGTTTCTCGTTTAATGGAGCGATTGGCCTAGTCGTAAGTGTACCTGCCTTGTCTGGAACTCAGTGTTGTCTGAATAATTGCGGAGCTCAATTTCATCGTTACTCCCATTAGTTAAAGTCGAAAAAATCATACATTCAACTCCTCAAATCATTATAACTGGCTATAATTCAAAATTTGGTTACATTTGTGGAACACACACCATTGCCTTACACAGGGCACTTGGGAGGAGAATGCTTCCTGAAGTGTTTCACTGCAGTTTATCTACTTGTTTTGAAACTCGTAACTCGTTTCTAGATCTTCTTGACCGGGCTGTGAGCTTGCATCCGGGAGATAGTGGGTTCGATTCCCACTGTCGGCAGCCCTGAAGATGGTTTTCCGTGGTTTCCCATTTTTATACCAGACAAATGCTGGGGCTGTACCTTAATTAAGGCCACGGCCGCTTCCTTCCAACTCCTAGGCCTTTCCTACCTTTCCTATCCCATCGTCGCCATATGACCTATCTGTGTCGGTGTGTCGGAAAGCCTCTAGCAAAAAGAAAAAAAAAGTCTTCTGGATCCTCCTAAGTGTAATCATAGACTGTATTCGTTTCATCGTTAATCTTTGTCGGCCTTAGTGATCTGATGTTATAACCGTCTGGACCAGAGTTTAAGCCACCGTCTCATGTTTGCCATTCTACTAAAAAATATGACAACTTCCAATGCAAATGTGAAGAAAATGTGTGCAGTGAAATTAGAAAACGCCAGTAAAAAAGAGTTAGCACTCTGTTAACAATAAATCTTTAAGGACCTACTCGTAAGTAATTTGATATCCCAAGCGCTTTTAATGTTTAGAGAACTCATAGAAACAGTCGTATGCTAATGTAATGTTAATTCAGCAGGAATTGAATCTCTAAACATAGGCCTAATGATTTGCATTGTATCTAGCTAGAGATTACTAAGACAGGTTGACACTTTGAAAGTAATGAAATTCCAAGGTTGAAACTCTGAAGGTAATTCCAAAATGCCGATGATCTAGATGTTAGGCCGTTTCGAACAATATTAAATCATTATGAACAAAATTCCAAGAGAGTTTGTTGTTTCCGTTTTATTTCTAGTATGCTGCACACGCTTTTCGCAGTTTGCACAAGTATAATTTTTCATTTTTGTGACATTTTCTAGCTTAAACCCTGGTCTAAACATACCTAACTTTATCAAAGAAAACGTGCTTATTGACAAACTTGCACCATCTCTTTCATGTAACACCTTCACGCACTGTAAAGAAGCCAACCTCACGTTCATGGAATACAGGGAAAGATGAAGGCTAGCTTCTCACAATGGGACGACCTGTTGTTACAACATGCAGTCCGGATACTGGCTCTGCCAATCTCCAGGGCCATCTGGCGACACGTCATTCACAGCACGTCATGTTCACGTTACAGACTGTTTTGCTCCTGAGATGTGGCTCGGGATGAAGTCATCCACCACAGCCGGCTTTATATCAGAAGGTCGCAGGTACAACGCCTCCTTCCGCTGTTTATAATAATACTAATAATAATAATAATAATAATAATAATAATAATAATAATAATAATAATTTTACGTCCCACTAACTATTTTTACAGCTTTCAGAGACGCGTATGAGCCGGAATTTTTTCCCCGCATGATTCATTTAACGTGACGGCATATCTACCGACACGAAGCTGACGTATTTGAGCATCTTAAAATACCGCAGGACTAAGCGGGAATCGAAGAGCTTGTTATTGTGATACTGGGAAGGTACACGGGATAAATCTGATATAAATGAAAAAGTTCGGCATCTAAGTTCTTAATCTTTAAGGCTGAATTTGAACTTTTTTTTTTTTTTTTTGCTAGGGGCTTTACGTCGCACCGACACAGACAGGTCTTATGGCGACGATGGAATAGGAAAGGCCTAGGAGTTGGAAGGAAGCGGCCGTGGCCTTAATTAAGGTACAGCCCCAGCATTTGCCTGGTGTGAAAATGGGAAATCACGGAAAACCATCTTCAGGCCTGCCGATAGTGGGATTCGAACCTACTATCTCCCGGATGCAAGCTCACAGCCGCGCGCCTCTACGCGCACGGCCAACTCGCCCGGTGAATTTGAACTGTATACATTGTTTGACCTCGTTGGTGGTAAACTGGCATGGGGGATTTAGTCTTTCTGCACATACTATTTTTCGCGTCGCATGGCTGGTTTTTGGACGCTTGTGTAAAATGTACTGAGTTTAAACGTAATTTAGACTAAATATTTATAGGATAAGTTAGCACCCTTACACACTAAGATAATAGATAGGCCTATCTACAGTTCCCGGCAAGCTGAGTTACCCAAATAGAGACAATAACGCTTAGACGTTTCGTGAATGTGTTGTCCGACTCGTTGGCTGAATGGTCACCGTACTGGTCTTCGTTTCAGAGGGTCCCGGATTCGATTCCCGCCCGGGTCGGGGATTTTAATCGCTTGTGATTAATTCTTCTGGCTCGGGGACTGGGTGTTTGTGTCCGTCCCAACACTCTCCTCTTCATATTCACACACTACACTACCAGCCACCACAGAAACACGCAATAATGATTATATCCCTCCATATAGGGTTGGCGTCAGGAAGGGCATCCGACCGAAAAACACGGCTAATTCCACATATGTGTGACGCAGTTCGCGCCCGCAACCCCACAGGTGTGAAAAGGCGGTAGGAAAAGAAGAATAAGAAGAGTTTCGTGAATTTGTTGTAAAGACTTACTAGACTTACAGTAGAGGTACTATTACAATACTCTGAAATTTTTAAAAATATTATGTACTTAAAGTTTTGTCATTGTGTATATTAATTTATGTTACTCCGTCTCACTTCGTTTTCTTTCATACCCTATCAAACCTACATTATTAAATTCTGAAAAATCTAGTGTCATTACTTTCCGCTGCTAATTCGCTTGAAGAGCGGGAAATGTGACACTGACGAAAATCGAATTAAGTTTATTCCTCTAATAATTCTTGCCTATATTTGGAGATGTTAAAAATGTTACAAACCTTCCACTTTCTTTCCACTCTTGTTCCCGTTTTTTATATAATATTTGACTGTTATTGCTCTACTGGTATCCGGCATTTCGAATAGTGATTATGATTAATTCTCGACTACTGGTAATATGGGTATATTACCTTCTAGAAATTGCCCAAACCAGCTGCTGCATAGCGTAGTTGGTTAAGCGCTCGTTTTCTACGTGCAGGGTTGTGTATCGAGTCCTGGTCTTGTCGGTTGGTATTTAGAAGTTGGTAAATGGGAAAGATGCGTGTTCATTGTTATTTTAAATAACTTCTTTTACAATATATTTAACGCAATTCAAGACTTTACATTCGAAAGGTGGTGTCAAAAACAAGTTTTCACAATATATGCCGACAACCTGAACAGTTTTTGATTATAGTAGCTTCAATTCTGAGGTATTAAAACAACACGCTGTCTCATAGTCATATGTACAGAAATTAGTATGTTAAAACACCAGATCGCCTTCAAACTTCTATTTGATAAGAACCCTTTCCAAGTGAAATTTGGAATATATTTTAGTGTCATGTGCTCTTATGGATGTGGGACCTGTAGAAAATATCAGATAAATTTCGACAACAGTGGCACTGAGCCCGTTTAGTAACTTTCCAACTTAAATCTCTTATAAGTTATACGTAGGCCCAAAGCTACTGAGACTGTGATCCCAATCGCACCATGAGTCTACTTGTTAAGATATATAATCATTAATTTAGCTTTAACTATACATAACTGCATATTGTTTCATCCACTATGCGTTAAACCTATATTTGGAAACCTAATTGTAAATAAATTTCATTTTTCCAGAGATGATAATGGAGACTAATTGTAACCCCAAGTAGTAATAATTCACAACGTTGTATGACTGTTCTTCATTCAGAGAAACACTAGAGAATATTTATCAGATTTATCAGTAGACTGTATAATTTTTATTTCATTTCCAATAATTATAGTCAAATGTGTTCTTTCGATACGCGTGAAATCACTAATCATTACGTTTTTTTTTCTTTTTTTCAGTAGCACTGCTCTCACGAAATCGAAATCTTATTTTAGTATATACTGTCGTGCTCGAAGAAAGTGCAGCACCCGCTGGTCCATTCACTTTCGTTGGCCCACATGCGTGCTTCTCGGCCATCTGTACGTGTTATGGCCGTCCATAACGCACGCCAGGGAGAGAGTAATTACGGCAGCCAAGCGTGAAGCTTCCTTCCCCCTACGGACTCGGCTCTCCCACGCACAGCCCCACATTTCTCCCTAACATGATATTCAGGAAACTTCGAATTCATGTATCATTGTCAAGCTTTACTACAGGCATTATTCTTCCACTGTGTCAACAGCGATGTAGCGCAGAGGAAAAAAAAAAAAAAATCGAAGTAAGGTGTAGGAAAACTAATACAGTGAGTCTGTCTACGGCGTTTTTCAAACGGAAAATGAGTTCGGCGATCACATTATATTTACATCGCTCAGCATTTGCTTCTGCTTTGTTGC
Source organism: Anabrus simplex (assembly GCF_040414725.1). Taxonomy (NCBI): domain Eukaryota; kingdom Metazoa; phylum Arthropoda; class Insecta; order Orthoptera; family Tettigoniidae; genus Anabrus; species Anabrus simplex. The sequence continues at coordinate 490,980,048 of NC_090265.1, forward strand.
ATTGGCCGGATTTCGAACCGCGGCCGTCTAGGTGAAGAGCACAGCCATTCGCCTATGACTCTGTAATAATGGGATCGTGAGAAGCGAATGGAGAAGGGTGTTTACGTAGGAAATTAGTGTAAGAATAAGAGAAGCAGACTCGGAAGAGATTGTTTAGATGATAATAATGTTATTGTTTTTACGTCCCACTAACTACTTTTACCGAGCTCGATAGTTGCAGTCGCTTAAGTGCGGCCAATATTCAGTAACTGGGAGATAGTGGGTTCGAGCCCCACTGTCGGCAGTCCTGAAGATGGTTTTCCGTGGTTTCCCATTTTCACACCAGGCAAATGCCGGGGCTGTACCTTAATTAAGGCCACGGGCGCTTCCTTCCACTTCCTAGGTCTTTCCTATCCCATCGTCACCATAAGACATATCTGTGTCGGTGCGACGTAAAGCAAATAGCAAAAAAAAACTACTTTTACGGTTTTTGGAGTCGCCGAGGTGCCAGAATTTTATCCAACAGGAGTTCTGCTACGTGCCGATAAATATACCGACACGGGCTGACGTATTTGAGCACCTTCAAATATCATCGGACTGAGTCAGGATCGAACCTGCCAACTGCGGCTCAGAAAGCCAGCGCCTCAACCGTCTGAGCTACTCAGCCCGAGGAATAGATGTTTCTTCATGGTTAAAGATGTGAATGCGGAGGACACAAAAGTGTTAACTGCGAATGGATGTTTGGAGAATGGACGTTAAAACATATAACAGTCGATAACAGAAGTGTATGACAACAGGAGAGAAAATTCTCAGCTGGTAAAAGGTTGTGAAAAATATCGCTCGGGATATTTTATAAGTGTCTGACTTAGGTGTATAATTGTACTTCTCAGTAGATATATAATACTCTTCAGAGTTTGCGATATGTTGACCCACGGTGGATATCTCAACACAAGAATGTCGCATATCTTCTTCTTCTTCTTCCACATATGTGGGGTCGCGAGTGAGAATGGATTTGGCCCTGTTTTACGACTGGATGCCCTTCCTGACGACAACCCTAGCTGGAGGGATGGAGTTACTATTGCGTGTTTCTGTGGTAGTTGGTAGTGTAGTGTGTTGTCAGAATATGAAAAGGAAAGTGTTGGGACAAACACAAATACCCAGTCCCAGAACCAGAATCAGACGCGATTAAAATCCCCGACCCGGCCTGGAATCGAACCTGAGACCCTCTGAACTGAAGGTCTCAACGCTGACCATTCAGCCAATGAGTCGGACACAAGAATGTCTCATATAAACACATGAAATACCATTGACGTGAACAGAATCAAATTTTCGTTCGTGGGCTTTAGAAATATACCCCTTAACTCTACCATGTCCGATTCCGTAGCTGAATGGTCAGCGTAGTGCTCTTCGGTTCAGAGGGCCCTGGGCTCGATTCCTGGTTGAAGAATTTTAACCTCAAATGGTTAGAAATAGCTATACGAAATTATATATTTACTTTACGATCTCCTCCGACTGTTAATGGCAGTGCGTCTCATCGCTCTATAGCACAGGTATAGTAGAAAGTGCATGTCTTAAATTAAAAACCCTGATGTTGAATTACTACAAAACTTCCTTTAAAAGCCAAATGGCATTGTCACTGGCTTTTCACCAGTGCGACCGTGGTTCGAATCCCTACCAATACATGTGAGTTTTAAAAATGAATAAGTAGTTACTTCCCTATTGTTCGTAATTCATATAAAATTGGAGATCCCGTGGCTATTATCACAATATCAACAGTCACTTGAAACTACAAGCTTGCTTTACTCATTTCTGTCAAATATTACCATGACTAACTTCCACAATAACCATCAACCATCATCAAAGTAATCAAAACTGACTGATTCAAACTCAAGTCTCATAGACTTTCGACAGCGAACATTTGGTGAATTTGTCCCTCATAATAGCTCATAAGCTAGTCACCTTGGCTCAAGATGAAGGCTGTATATTAACTTATCTCAGCACAACTATTCCTTGTGAGGCTCCTACCTTAGAGTTGATGTCGTACAGTAATGATATGACAATTATTAGACATAAACAAGCAGAGCCTAACTCGTGGTGTGGACTGAACTTGATAAACACACTGTGTGAGGAGCTCGGATGAATTCTTGCACTCCAGAGTGAATACTGTAGCAGATCTCAGGCAATTTGTACCTCCCTGCTCTGCAGTGAAAATCGCGCACATTTCGTTTTAAATTGTACCTACTTACCTCAGTCGCAGGAGGTATTAGCCCCTACCCTTCCCTCCGAGCTGATCGATTTGAAATGGTCTCTGACGACTTCCCTCGAGGAAAATTAGTTCCTTCCCCGCATCCGCCTACAGTTTCAAGCCCTGTGGCCATAACGAGCGCTGATGTTACACCCGAACCACAGAGTAGCTCCTCACTTAACTCGTATGTAGTATTTCTATTTAACGATTATTTTTACAGAATTTTTTGGTGTCCAGATGGACAGACAATTCTATGCTGAATTATTTTCACAACAGTGTATCCCGTCACGGCGTTGGGTCAATTGAACCCATCCACCATTTAATTACTGTATTATTTGTATGTGTGTTAAACACACACTTATTTTATATTTGTATAATCCTTTACGTCCCTTTAATTTGAAGCAGCCAGTATTCAGTAATCGGGAGATAGTGGGTTCGAGCCCCACTGTCGGCAGCCCTGAAGATGGTTTTCCGTGGTTTCCCATTTTCACACCAGGCAAATGCCGTGGCTGTACCTTAATGAAGGCCACGGCCGCTTCCTTCCACTTCCTAGGCCTTTCCTATCCCATCGTCGCCATAAGACATATCTGTGTCGTTGCGACGTAAAGCAAATAGCCAAATAATAATAATAATAATAATAATAATAATAATAATAATAATAATAATAATAATAATAATAATAATTTGAAGCATGTAGCACAGTAAAATCAATTTACAGTGCATAACCCTGTATCGTATGTGCCTAAGCCACTAGGCATGTCGTTAGTCATCTTCTTCCGATTCTGAGTTTCAGAGCAGTTCGGTTAGTCGGTCAGAAAACAAATTATTTAAATATCCTATTATGTTTCTGGAAGAAATTAGTGCTTAACTATAAACAATTTTGATACACTAAAATAATATACATTACCTATCTCTAAGCACTGTCACAAGGCACCTGGTTAAGTGTGTTTCCTAATTGTATAGCTGTAACCAGCTATGACTAAACAAAATCGTTGATGATAATTAACCGTTTCCTCAACAGCATTTTAAATGTTAAACTACTTACACTTTAGCCTACCTATCTCAACATTATCATCTGAAGAAATTAATGTGAGGGGGAGACCTGCCACATTCCGTTCACAACTGGAGATGGACATTGGCCATAGGGACTCACACCAAGTCTGACGTTGCTTTCACTTTATTCCCTGTTCGACCTCTGTCGGTAAATTCTTATTCTCTTCCGATCCCAAAATTGGCCATTTCGAATTTGGTATATGAATATCTAATTAAGCAAGCAAGGAGTTTTTCGTGACTGTCAGTATCATGACCGTACCTACAGGACCTCTCTTTAACGTGAAATCCGAACCACAAGGACGAGACTCATTTAAAAAATACCGCATGCATTGGCCGGGATGCAAAACGCGACCGCCTTAGGGAGAAACCAGTGACAATGCCATTCGCCTACCACGCCCCCGTGACGATCTCTTCTTTCCCTTATGAGGCTGATAGCATATGTTCGGTGATATAATATCCCAGAAATACCGAATCAGGAGCGTATGCCTCAAGATCGATATCGAAGCTTTCAATGTTTGTAGTGGAGTTAATGTGTAATAAATAGTAAGTAAGCAGAAATGTGCTTCTACTGTATTCGAAAATGGCAGGGCTTTAACTTCTTTAAGAGAATGTTCACAATTCTGATGATGATGATGACGATACACTTAGGCTGCCTTCGTATCATTTTCGGTGTTTCATTTGATTCTACCACATGATAGAGAAACAGATCGCTGTTGGACGATCATTGGCGGAGTTTTGACTAATTTTGTCGGGTAAACACCAAATGTGTCGCTAAAAACCTTTCACTTGCCGACATCGTACGACGTGGAGAGCCGAAGTGACGTTTTCTCCCGCCCTTCTAAAATCCGACTACCTCAACCGGGTTTGAACCCACAATCTCGGGGTCCGGAGGTCGACACTCTACCACTGATCCAACGTGCCGATACTGATAAATCGTACAAGTTCAGGAAAGTTTCGGAAGGATATTATTTTGCACTATAGCTTTTTGTTTCTCTTTGAAACAGATCGAGTTCGAGATGTATGTGAATAACTTCTGTAGCTTGTTGTTAAACAGACATCATAAACGCTGAAGATTACCTGGTAGGCGCAGGGAAATGTAATGTTCCTCCTCTTCCTGATCTTGCCACGTATTGCTGACACAAACACAGTAAATCACTCACACCGACACTAGCTTCCTGTACCTAGCGAAACACCACCAGTTCCGGCTGCTACGGTACCATTAAGTTGAACATGCCAACTGAATGCAAGGGTCGCCGCTCACGCCTCTATACCACGGCCCACTCTTCTACCGCCAGGAGCGCTGGTAGGCCTACACCGGCCTTCAAGGGCTATCGCGTGCTCCTCACCTGACCAAAACAATCACTCGCTGCCTCCTAGCAACTGTTCACGTGTTGCTCTCAAACCACAGTTCGTGTCTTTAATGTTCGTAAATACATACTCTTACCAACCTGAGAGACGCACTTGGTTAGTCGTTCTTCTTCTGTTTTCAACATAGCACGTAATCTGGCTGAGGTCGGGGTGTACAGTATAATAGACACAATTGATCCACCTGTAGTGAGATACAGAGTTCAGAGTGCATTATGTCTTCTGGTATGAGCTAGGCCATTCCCAAAATGTGTGCCATGACGCCCTGAGGAACCGGGGCTTCCTCGATTGGTCGCCGCGGAATAGTACAAAATTTTCAGTTTCTTATTTGACATAGAATACGCCAATATTCTTGTTCCAGTACCGGATCCTTCGGTAAAAATATGTGCGCCCCAAATAAAGTGTATGCCAGTCTTCCTTAAATAATTTCAAAACTATACATCTAGCAAAAATATAGTAACTGAGTTGAAAAGAGGAAGGTCCACAGAGTCTACCCAAATACCTTTCAAGGTCAGATGACCAATAGTGAGCTGTCTGCACTTCTGATATTTCTTAGTGAAATCGGAGCTGGGAGAGAACATTAACATTTGTAGAAGTCGGGACTCCGATGTAATAACACATATCACGAAAGTGCCACGTCACCTGTTTCGTCTACACGAGATCTATCAATATCTGTAATAATATTTGTGAGAAAACTTGATCAGATGGTGAGTTCGTTTGAATATTTGTGAATTTTGAGAAGATTTCCGTAATATCTCCTTATCATAATTTAAAGGACGTTCATATTTACCGCAAACGGAAACAAGAAGAAAGAATGGGTCAAAAGGATTCTATAAAGTCTAGAATATCGAAGGTTGAAGGCAGGATAGCCTGCATGCAAGGTAAGAAAGCTGAGGTGGCTTAGCGCGGCAAGCTACGTCTACTGCTCTCATCTAGTCTGAAGGTAGATACATGCACCCGAAGACACTCAAGAAGATGTAATTGAATCGACAAGAACTGGAAACAGTGTGATTTGACAACATTCTGAAAATAAGACCCCAGGCAAAAGAAAAATAATTATAAACCTAAATCACTCATGCGTAAAAGATCTGCGGCTTCGACATAGCTCCTTCCCTCTCTTTTAGCTGTCCTGATGCTGCCCAATATCTCAACCAGTGACGTTACTACAGCCTCTTCTAGATGGCGTTCTGTAGACAAATAAATGCCGATTTATCATGGTGTAGAGTTAGTGATCGGACATTAAATCATTTGAATGATGTTCTGATTAAGGATACTGCTAAGTCAACTGATCTTTGAAGGATTGTTTAAAAAGAAAATAGACATAAATTATGAGAGCGAAATATGGAGGACGCACCGTCAACCAATGTGCAGTGTGAAGAAGTGTAATAGATATGACTAGCTGATGTACCCGTGCTTCGCTACGGAATTCTTAAAGACTATCTTTATAGTTTTCCCAACTGAAGTCAACATAGGTCATTACAACGACGTAAGTACGAATGTCGCGATAAAGGAACCGGGAAGTGTTACAAGCAGAGAGATGCGCATCTTGGTATTTCATCCGTTTAACCATTAAGTTTTCAAAGGATTTTGTTAATTTTTTTTCAGTAGTTTATCAAAGCCTGTTATCATATGAAATACTGGATCGAATGAAAAACAGCACATTTTCTCACTTTTAACGAAAAGTACTACGCTGCCGACGTAACAGTTCAAAGCTCCAGAGCTGGAATGACCAGGCCCGGACAGCCGTGAATACTGCTCTGTCATTATTCTGTTAAGTGTGCACACTGCTCATTCCAATCAGTGCCTCGGAGTAGGGATTGAATAGCTGGAATAGTACGATGAAACAGTGTGTTACGTACCAGTAGAATCAGAAAATTGATAAACCAGAGGAATGGCATGTTAAAGAAGAGAGAGAACTATCTCCCCAGCAATTTCCCGCCAATATTCAGGCAGGCTGTTATACTCAGTACTCAGCAGTAATCCCATCTATCGGAGATAATTGGCGGCAGAAGACACAAAGCACATCACAACAAACAATGGTCAATGTAATGTTATTGTTTATCAATTTTATGAGCTTTCTATATTGCCAGTCTTCACATTTAGTTTTCTTCCTACTCTATGATATTAGAGTATCTAATATGCAATGAGTTCTCCTTTCTTTCTTGACTCCCTCTTGTGTTATTATTCAAGCGATCGTTCCTTCACGATCTTTTTCTCATTCTTATGATCACCTTCACAATTTAATCACCATCACCACCAATCTTATTATAGTCTGTACGGTGAAAGTGAACAAGACATAAATGATCGGAAATCGCATTCTCTATAACTTTCGTTATGTAGTACTTTTCGATATGACCAATAACATACCGTAGGTAATTAAAAATTGCATTTTAGGCTCCTTTCCCTAAACTACCATTTCAACCAGGGTGAATAAAATTATTTATAACGTAGACTATAGTTCCTTATTCCCCGACTTCACATGGCGATTTTCATTAAATTCTGTTCCCCCATTTTCTCGTGTCTCGGTGCTGATATGGACTTAGCAACAAATATCCAAAGTCATGAATATCTCTGTTATCATAGCCGGTACAGTAAAAATGTGTAAGACCGAGCTTGATAGCTGCAGTCGCTTAAATGCGGCCAGTATCCAGTATTCGGGAGATAGTGGATTCGAACCCCACTGTCGGCAGCCCTGAAGATGGTTTTCCGTGGTTTCCCATTTTCACACCAGGCAAATGCTGGGGCTGTACCTTAATTAAGGCTACGGCCGCTTCTTTCCCATTCCTAGGCCTTTCCTGTCCCATCGTCGCCATAAGACCTATCTGTGTCGGTGCGACGTAAAGCAAATAGCAAAAAAAAAAAAAAAAAAGAAGTGTAAGGCCGAGCCGAGTGGCTCAGACGGTTGAGGAACTGGCCTTATGAGGCCAAATTGGTGGGTTGGATCCCGGTACAGTCCTCTGATATATGAAGGTGCTCACGTCAGCCATGGTGTATTAACAGGCACGCAAAAGAACTGCGGGGAAAAAAATCCGCGAACTCGACGTCTCCGTAAACCGTGAAGTCATTAGTAGGATGTATTATTATTATTATTATTATTATTATTATTATTATTATTATTATTATTATTATTATTATTATTATTATTATTATTATTATTATTATGTAGATAACGATATTATCAGGAAACGTTTTGGCATTGCACCGATCCAGAATAAAATGCTGGAAAGCCGACTACGCTGGTTTGGGCATGTGTTATGTACAGAGGACGAGGCAAAGTCAGCGTATACATTGGAACTCGCTGGAAAGAGGCCCAAGGGACGACCAAGACAGCTGTGGACCGATACAGTGCACAACGGTCTGAAAGCTGTAAATCTGCATCCAGACATGGCTCGAGACCGAACTAAATGAGGTCTCCGAATCCTCACAGCGGAGGTCGCCGCTAGGCAGGACAAACTCTGAAGAAGAAGAAGAGGGAGGAGGAGAAGAAGAAGAATACTGATGTTTTCATGCCCGCATTAATATATATGACGATCTTCATGGAGTTTGTCGTGTGAAATAAATTATAGAAATGTTTTACGTTTCGTGAAGACTTTCTTCCGCGTCTCGGAAGAGAAACACGTTTGACCACGACTATGACTGTTCTAACCCTTGAGGATCAGTCACCTTTCTACAAGTAAGTTTAAAGAAAGGTTTCTTAATTACGTGAATGTTTTCAGAATAGTAGTGTGGTACTTTCAAGTCCAATTCTACTTGTTTGAAAATTAGCTTAGTATCTGTGTAAAAATATAATCTGAAAACACGCTACTTGCAGATTTATTATGATACTTCAAAAGGAATCAAAATACTGTTTTAATTCATTTCTACCTGAAGAAAGCTTCGGAATGCTAATTAAGGGATAGAATCAAAAGATGAGGAGGGACTCATTAAACTCGCGATGCTCTTCATTGGTGTCTTGATAAAGCAATGGAATTTTGATCTCTCTCTCTCTCTCTCTCTTGAAGAAGGGAGATATTTTATCGTTTGACGTATATCGTGAAGTACTCTACGCACAAAATCAATGTGAAGATTACTTTTTTACAGTTTTGTTTACAAAAAAAAGGAAATCTCCATTATTAACTTAGCATTCTGGAATGTTATTACAGTAATAGGGTTTAATGTTTTTATTAGAGCTTAAATTCTTACTATTTTAAATCCTTTGAAGATTGTGACGTGAATTAAACTTCACTGAGTGAGTTGGTACGTGGTATGCTTCGTTCAGCTATGGGCTTAGTGAGGTGATATGAGTGGCTCAGGAGGTAGAACGCCTTATAAGCCCATGTTGGCGGGTTCGATCCTGGCTCAGTCTCGTTGTATTTGAAGATGCTCAAATACACGATATCACTATTTTTAAATACCAGCTGCGGATTACTCTCGACAATGGCTTATTATTAAACAGTAAGAATTGCAGTTTGGGTTGAAACCTATACTGCAATCTTGCTTGATCGAAGGTAACGTTGTGAAGTCTCTACTCCGCGTTTATCTACACTCCATGCAAATGCAAGCTCTATTTCTACTTCCGTAATTTTTAAGACCTCTAACATAAAGTTAAATGGATGGAATTAAAATAGATTCATTCCCGCTACGATATGTTATGTAGGCACTTATTCAAAGGCAAGTGATATCTCATATCAGTCGTTATATTACACAGCATTCAGATTAACTCTGCTATAATGTTATTAGTTTTACGTCCCACCGTCTACTTTTACGATTTTCGGCGAAGCCAAGCTGTCTGAATTTTGTCCTGCAGGAGTTCTTTTATGTGCTGGTAAATCTACCGACACAAGGCTCACGTATATTACCTCTACTGTATGGGGAAATAGGTTGAAGGTATTTGTGATATTTAGTACGTCGATTATATGTGAGAAACCTGGAAGTAACGATAATGATTGCTTGGGTATGAACTGGTTACATTAACCTCGGGAGAGTATCCATAAGGAAGAAATTTTACCCGTATTTTCAAAACAGTTTACATATTGAGTTCTCGGATTCATTTTCTGTAGAGAAAGAACTGATTTCAGCATTGAATATAGAGATACAGTCTGGTAGTAAAAAGGGAACGTTTGAGTGGCACAAGTGGCCCCAAATCTAGCGCCTTATCGTCATTAGGGGCTACGCAGTATTATTATTATTATTATTATTATTATTATTATTATTATTATTATTATTATTATTATTATTATTAGGGACGCGTTGAGCATAGGTCTGCCCACTTGTGTGTGGATTCAGTGAGACATCCTATGAGACCAGCCCGTGACGACAGGAAAAAAATAATGCAAAATTGAACGTCATAGTCATAGTTTGATCATAGCCACGAGGCTACATAGAGTGCGAACCACTGGGGCAAGAATTTTCATTTAAAAAATTTCACATATTCAGTATTGGCCCGGACACAAGCTGCAGCCGCCTTGGATTATTATTATTTATTATTATTATTATTATTATTATTATATTATTATTATTATTATTATTATTATTATTATTATTATTATTATTATTTTTAATGGCCGTGTTCTTAGTGGACCAGAGAGGGAAAGGAGCGTGTGGGGTGAATGTCTAGACAAAGTACAAACAAAACCTTAAGTATTGCTAGTAAAAATCAATGAAAAACACCTTAAAAAACACCTTAAAAGCTTATAAGCTCTGATATTTACACAAGAGGAGATCAGAAAACTCAGAGGAGCTTTTAAGCTCAGAAACCTTACAATTTTGGAGAGGTGAGCTCCCTTTTCGTAATAGTCATACATTCCGACGCGTAGATCTAATAAATTTAAAAAAGGATAGTCTGTAAATGTTTTGAAAAGGTAGAGTCGATACCGAACTGAGATAGAAGCTGTAGCTTCTATTACAACATTACATCAAACAGACCTCGAACCCTGGAGAGTCCAGTTTACAATACGTTTTACAAATCGATGGCCTAGAATGAAAACCTCGTATCTCACAAAGTTCTTCCTGCCCATTATTTCCCTTAAGACTGGTCACGCCTCCCAGCTACACATTGATATGCAATCCATCAGAACAATGTTCGTTGTGTTCTTTATTCCTATGCCGACGTGTGAAGGAAAATGAACCTTACCGTACCGTGCTAAAGGAAGGTACGTCTGCGTGACTTATTTACTAACTCCTAGAGTATAATTTTTATAAGGTTCATTTTCCTTTACTCGTCTGCATAGGAAAATAAACCCAACGAACATTGTTCTGATGGACTGCATATCCAAATGTGGCTGGAAGGCGTGACCAGTCTTAAGGGAAATAATGGATAGGAAGAACTTTTTGAGATACGATGTATTCAATCTAGGCCATCGAAATGCTGTTTATCGGGCCACTAGTCCACATTAATAGCAGTTATCTGACACCACAGACACTTCAAACAGAAAATAACCACTGCCTTCAGTAGATAATCAGCCAATACCTTCGCTATCCTTATCTAACACGAAAAATAATCGAAACATACATACGTAATCAAAGGCATAAGCCCGACACTATGCGGCCAGGAAGGAAAGGCTACAATCGAAAGGCCGAGAGCAAAATGAGAATGGAGGCTGAACCACCAAGAACTCCAAAGTTAAAGTTCAACCGTAAACACCTAACTGGGCATAAGGCCCGATGACACAGATGCTAAGCCATGCTGCAAGGTGACTAAGGGTAGAAAATACTAAAGGCCGAAAGGAGGATGATAAATATAGAAAAAATTAAAAAAGTGTCCAAAACAGAAACAGGAAGAAGGTAAACGAGGGTAAACAATCGTGCATCCTTACATTTTACAAAATCTCCATCAGGGAAGAAAATTTAAAGTCCGAAGACTGGCCAGAGGAACCTACATTTACTTTAAGTTGAAAGAGAAAACCCTACATTAGAAATAAAGAATAGCCCGACGACCTGAAAGTCATGTGCTAAAGGGGAACGCTGGAATCTTCCCTATCTCTTCACATGCACTGGATTCACATGTTAAAAATTCTGCCATACCTTCTTAAAGCCGCCTTTTCATGTCTGTTTGCCAGCCTCTGCCTCCAATATCTCCTCCAAGGAGATCTTTCAGTCACGTAGCACACTCAATAATATACTGCAGCAAGGCCCTTGGTTTAAAAAGTGCACGTCTTTATTTGGGGACTGGCAGAGAATTCCAAAAGGGAATTAAGTAAAATCATTTTTGATAATTTGATAAGATTTTGATATCAAGTCACATAATTGGCGAATCATTTTAATCACAGTTATGAAATCTCAAAAAAGCCAAGTAAACAATTGAATGTTGATTAAGTACCCAACTACAACGTACAAACTTTCTGGATAGTGGTTAAGAATTTCAGAACACTCGGTAGCACTCGAAAATCGAAGCTAGGGACATCTGGTAAAAAGATACAACTTCTGCAATTTCTGATAAGCCTTCTTTTTATGTTTACAAGCTGCTCTCACTTCACCATTCCACCAAGATGTTCGCCTTTTCCCATCTTTACACACAGTTTTTTCCTAGGCATTTCCTTGCTGTTTCTACAACAGCATCCCTGTACGCCACCCATTCACTTTCTATATCCTGAACATACTTACGGTCTACTGTACGAAATTTCTCACTAATCATATCCATGTACTTCTGTCTAATTTCCTCGTCCTGGAGATTTTCTACCCTTATTCGTTTGCAGACAGATTTCACTTTCTCTATCCTAGGCCTCGATATACTTAGTTCACTACAGATCAGATAGTGGTCTGTATCATCGAAAAATCCGCAGAAAACTCGTACATTCCTAACAGATTTCCTGAATTCAAAGTCTGTTAAGATATAGTCTATTATGGATCTGGTACTCCTAGCCTCCCATGTGTAGCGGTGAATAGCCTTATGCTTGAAGAATGTATTCGTAACAGCTAAACCCATACTAGCACAGAAGTCTAGCAAACGCTTACCGTTCCCATTAGCTTCCATATCTTCCCCACATTTACCAATCACCCTTTCGTATCCTTCAGTTCTATTCCCAACTCTCGCATTGAAATCGTCCATTAGCACGATTCTATCCTTGCTGTTGACCCTGACCACGATGTCACTCAATGCTTTCATAGAACTTGTCAATTTCATCCTCATCTGCACCCTCACATGGTGAATACACGGAGACAATTCTAGTCCTAATTCCTCCAACTGCCAAATCTACCCACATCATTCGCTCATTTATGTCCCTAACAGAAACTATGTTGCGTGCAATGGTATTCCTGATAAAGAGCCCTACCCCAGACTGTGCCCTTCCTTTCTAACACCCGTCAAGTACACTTTATAATCTCCTATCTCTTCCTCGTTATCTCCCCTTACCCAAATATCACTTACTCCTACCACATCCAGATGCATCCTCTTTGCAGACTCAACCAGTTCTACTTTCTTTCTTCCATAAACTCCATTAATATTGATAGATCCCCATCAAATTCCATTTCGTTCGCCAAGTTGTTTCCAAGGAGTCTCTCGCCTTTCAAATGGGAGTGGGACTCCGTTACTCCTATAGGTCCGAGGCTTGCTTGAAATGTTCTGAGCTCGGTAAATTCATGAAGCAGGATGCTACCCTACTTGCACATAGTCCAAGTGAGGATCTCTCCTCTAACGGGTTATGTACCACCGGTGAATTGTATAGTCCTAGCCGCCTGAGCACAAGGAGGGCCACGACTCAGAATATGTCCGAGATGCCTACTCCCATTCCATAGCAACTGGTATCCCGACTCTCAGGACCACTTACTAGGCCACTCGGCCGTTGCCCATGGTTCACGATCTGGGACGTGACTACAGTAACCCACACCATGAATCATCGAAAATCTTCTCAATGTAAAAGGAAATCATTCTGGTGGTGTTGCGAACAGCCAAGCTCATGAGGAGGAGGAAAATGTTGGTGAAATTACGCTTGAGGAAGTGGAAAGGATGGTAAATAAACTCCATTGTCATAAAGCAGCAGAAATAGATGAAATTAGACCTGAAGTGGTGAAGTGTAGTGGGAAGGCAGGGATGAAATGGCTTCATAGACTAGTAAGATTAGCATGGAGTGTTGGTAAGGTACCTTCAGATTGGACAAACGCAGTAATTGCACCTGTCTATAAGCAAGGGAACAGGAAGGATTGCAACAACTATCGAGGTATCTCATTGATTAGTATAACCAGGAAAAGTATTCACTGGTATCTTGGAAGGGAGGGTGCGATCAGTCGTTGAGAGGAAGTTGGATGAAAACCAGTGTGGTTTCAGACCACAGAGAGGCTGTCAGGATCAGATTTTCAGTATGCGCCAGATAATTGAAAAATGCTACGAGAAGAATAGGCAGTTGTGTTTATGTTTCGTAGATCTAGAGAAAGCATATGACAGGGTACCGAGGGAAAAGATGTTCGCTAGACTGGGGGACTCTGGAATTAAAGGTAGATTATTAAAATCAATCAAAGGCACTTTTGTTGACAATTGGGCTTCGGTGAGAATTGATTGTAGAACGAGTTCTTGGTTCAGGGTACTTACAGGGGTTAAACAAGGCTGTAATCTTTCACCTTTGCTGTTCGTAGTTTACATGGATCATCTGCTAAAAGGTATAAAATAGCAGGGAGGGATTCAGTTAGGTGGAAATTTAGTAAGCAGTCTAGCCTATGCCGATGACTTGGTCTTAATGGCAGATTATGCCGAAAGCTTGCAGTCTAATATCTTGGAACTTGAAAATAGATGCAATGAATATGGTATGAAAATTAGCCTCTCGAAGACTAAATTGATGCCAGTAGGTAAGAAATTCAACAGAATTGAATGTCAGATTGGTGATACAAAGCTAGAACAGGTCGATAATTTCAAGTATTTAGGTTGTGTGTTCTCCCAGGATGGTAATATAGTAAGTGAGATTGAATCAAGGTGTCGCAAAGCTAATTCAGTGAGCTCGCAGTTGCGATCAACAGTATTCTGTAAGAAGGAAGTCAGCTCCCAGACGAAACTATCTTTATTTCAGACCAACTTTGCTTTACGGGAGCGAAAGCTGGGTGGACTCAGGATATCTTATGCATAAGTTAGAAGTAACTGACATGAAAGTAGCGAGAATGATTGCTGGTACAAATAGGAGGGAACAATGGCAGGAGGGTACTTGGAATGAGGAGATAAAGGCTAATTTAAGAATGAACTCGATGGATGAAGCTGTACGCATAAACCGGCTTCGGTGGTGGGGACATGTGAGGCGAATGGAGGATAGGTTACCTAGGAGAATAATGGACTCTGCTATGGAGTGTAAGAGAAGTAGAGGGAGACCAAGACGACGATGGTTAGACTCGGTTTCTAACGATTTAAAGAGGTATAGAACTAAATGAGGCCACAGCACTAGTTGCAAATTGAGGATTGTGGCGACGTTTAGTAAATTCACAGAGGCTTGCAGACTGAACGCTGAAAGGCATAACAGTCTATAATGATAATGTATGTATGTATGTATGTATGTATGTATGTATGTATGTATGTATGTATGTATGTATGTATGTATGTTCTGCAATTTATGATAGTTGAGACAGTAGAGAATAGATAACACCGCTGTAGCAAATAGGCGGCAGTTTAAATAGACGAAGGGGGTCTAACGAATACAATAATAATAATAATAATAATAATAATAATAATAATAATAATAATAATGTATTATTTATTATATTATATTATATTATATTATATTATATTATATTATATTATATTATATTATATTATATTATATTATATTATATTATATTATATTATATTATATTATATTATATTATATTATATTATATTATTATCGTACGGCCTCGGCTACCGTAATCAGACATTTTGATTTGGTACTCTTTAGGCTGTCTGTATGTCAGTTTCGAGTTCTGTGCCGGGCTCAGTGGCTCAGACGGTTGAGGCGCTGGCTTTCTGACCCCAACTTGGCAGCTTCGATCCTAGCTCAGTTCGGTGGTATTTGAAGGTGCTCAAATACGCCAGCCTCGTGTCGGTAGATTTACTGGCACGTAATAGAACTCCTGCGTGGGTAATTGCGGCACCTCGGTGTTTCCGAAAACCCGTAAAAGTATAGTTAGTGGGACGTAAAGCCAATCGCATAATTAGTATTATGATCTACAGAGGGAGCTACGATAGGACAAAGAGACGTAATGTTCACATTGACCCACTTGGGACCACAATTCTAAAAATGTTATTTGCTTTACGTACCACTAACTACTTTTTCGGTCTTCGGAGACGCCGAGGTGCTGGAATTTAGTCCCGGGGGAGTTCTTTCACGTGCCAGTAAATCTGCCGACACGAGGTTGACGCATTTGAGCACCTTCAAATACCAGCGGACTGAGCCAGGATCGAACCTGCCACGTTGGGGACCACAATTCTAAGTTGCAATAAATAGTCATGGAGGCACTTAACTCGTCCAGTGAAACTCAGAATTTGAAATAATAGCAATTCGTAGTGTTAATGTAATTTATGTATTATTTCTCCCTACTCTGCAAACGTTGCTCATTAATACGCGTCCAGCGGGTTGGCATCATCTCCTTCACTGTCCCGCTCATACCACCACCCAGAGGATAGTTGTACTTGTCACTCTCACCCACAAAAGAATTGTGTACATAGTCATAGAGGAATGCTGCTCTGTTTTTAATGGTAAAGTGACATCTGCCAAAGTGTAACATTTTCCTGTCCTTTCTAGGAGCGCACCCAGTCTGTTGTTTCTTTTGAATCTAATCCTCCTTGAGGGGGAAACTCAGCGTTCTAGATGTATTTCTCTTATGTTATATAATATTTCTTTCTTTTCTCATTTTTTCCCTTTATTTCGAATATTCAGTCCACGTACATCATTCAGTGAAACTCACCAAGGTGCTGCTGCTAATTCGGAAGGTTAATGGCTTTTACTGTGGAAATGAATTAAAGAGAAACAAGCTAATAGACTTAATAATTTTATTGGCTTTACGTCCCACTAACGACTTTTACGGTTTTCGGAGACGCCGAAGTGCCTGAATTTAGTCCCGCAAATGTTGTTTGAAGTGCCAGTAAATCTGCCGACAGGAAGCTGACGTATTTGAGGACCTTCAAATACCACCGGACTGAGCCAGGATCGAACCTGCCAAGTTGGGGTTAGAAGGCCACCGCCTCAACCGTCTGAGCCACTGAGTCCGGCGCTAATAGAGATAACATCCGAAATATTGGCTCTCGCAGCTGACAACATGAAATAACCGACAGGTCTACTGAATCGAGCGACATAATCTCCTTCATAGAACAGCTTTGCTGTATGTGTCACCCAAATAGGATGTTCTCACTTTCAGTTCGTTTTCACTGACAGTGAGTAGACCATCGGAACTCAGACGTGTGTCAATGCCTTTCGTTCGGCGTGTCTCATGCTAATCAGGTCACAATTCTTGTAACATCCAAGGTCATATGTTTGACAAAACAAGACGAACACTTGTTCGAGTACTCTAGAAGAGCCTTGAAAGTGTCCCACTCTTCACTCACAGTAAGTGAACTGTTTCAAGACTCTTCACTTTTTCGATTCTCTATGTATGCGATTTCTCAGAGAATGATACCAGAAGTTAAACAATCATAGTACCGTACTTCTAATTTCAGATCGTGAAGACTTTCAAAGCGATAGGATTATCTTACAATAACATGTAGTTCTCTCACTGTCTTAGTAATTCCCACGTTTAATTAGTCTCATTTCCCAATTATTATTATTATTATTATTATTATTATTATTATTATTATTATTATTATTAGTAGTAGTAGTAGTAGTAGTAGTAGTAGTAGTAGTAGTAGTAGTAGTAGTAGTAGTAGTAGTACTCCCTCCATATAGGGTTGCGTCAAGAAGGGCAACCGGCCGTATAACAGGGCCAAATCCACATGTGCGACACAGTTCGCACCCGCGACCCCAGAGATGTGGGAAAAGCGGTAGAAAAAGAAGAGCTGTAGTAGCAGCGAATTCTCCCAATAGGGAAGACGTTACGCAAATAAATCATTCTTCTGTGGGTTCTTCTTCTTGTTCCACTAGGCTTTCATTCTTTCCGAGAAGGATTGTTTACTTTAATGTCTGTTGAACTTGTGTTTACGTTTTTGAGGTCATTTCGAAGTTCGTTAAGCCAGAGGGTTGGGTTCTGAAGTGAGGTTACATAATCTATTATCCTTTTTGTTAATCTATTTTCTACCGAGCTCAGTAGCTGCAATCGCTTCAGTGCGGCCAGTATCCAGTATTCGGCAGATAGTAGGTTCGAACCCCACTGTCGGCAGCCCTGAAAATGGTTTTCCGTGGTTTCCCATTTTCACACCAGGCAAATGCTGGGGCTGTACCTTAATTAAGGCGACGGCCGCTTCCTTCCCACTCCTAGCCCTTTCCTGTCCCATCGTCGCCATAAGACCTATCTGTGTCGGTGCGACGTAAAGCAACTAGCAAAAAAAAAAAAATCTATTTTCTATTAATCTAGTGAGATGACCAAAGGATTTCACTCGTCCTAAAGTCAATTTCGATGTTTGAGAACTTTTCTGTTGGTTTTATTGATTGTAACCTGTAACCGTTTTGGGTGTATATTGCTCCTAAGATTTTCCTATTATTATTATTATTATTATTATTATTATTATTATTATTATTATTATTAGACCCTCCATGGCTCAGGTGGCAATGCGCCGGCCTTTCACCGCTGAGTTCCGTGGTTCAAATCTCGGTCACTTCATGTGAGATTTGTGCTGGACAAAGCGGGGATGGAACAGGTTTTTCTTCGGGTACTCCGGTTTTCCCTGTCATCTTCCATTCCAGCAACACTCTCCACTATCGTTTCCTCTGTCAGTCATTAATCACTGCTCCAGAGGAGTACGCCAGGCTTCGGCAGCCGGACAATTCATATCCTCGCCGCTAGATGGGGGGCTTCATTCATTAAATGACTGAAAACGGGCTGTGGATTATTATTATTATTATTATTATTATTATTATTATTATTATTGGAGGATGTGATTAGCATAGTGGCTTAGCTACTGCTTTTCGACCGAGACGGCTGATGTTCGAATCCCAGTCGATCCTGGGGGCTGGGTTGGTGGCACAGTAATATTTTACTACTTCTCCATGTTGATCTAGAAGGCCGATGGTTTTCTTCCTTTGGCACCCTACGCGATCTTGCGACTCAGGATGAGCCTCACTTTGAAAACGTGGGTGATGTAAATACATGATGTCATACTTTACAAGCTCAAAATAGTTCTTGCCTTTTTAACCGCGACTGAGGTCATCAGTGTACAGTATCTTGCATGGGACATCATCGCTAGAAATGTGATTATTAAATAAACCTCTCCGTCATTAATATAAGACTACTGTACGTATGGAAAGCTCCCATTGTTTACAACATTTACGTCATAATATGACGGAAGTGGAAGTCTTTAACACCCCTAATAACAATTTTACATTTTCGCCCTTCATTATTAACGTTTAAGAATTAATTAAATGTCTGTACTTTGCTGATTGTAACAGTAGTAAATTACGCTCTCTTCATCTAAGCAAATATTTCCTTTCGTGTAATTTTAATTGAGTATATTGTACACGTACGTGGGGCGGCGTAACTAGGTAGTGACTTTGCTATTGACTCTGCATCCGGACGTTCGAGGTTCGATTTCTGTTCGATCCCGGATTGGAAATTTCACGTGAAAAATCATTTTGTGTGACGAAGGACATTTGGTCTTAAATTCACCCGGCCAAAATCCAATATGAGCCAGATGAAATGAAATGGCGTATGGCTTCTAGTGCCAGGATGTAATTTTTTTTTAAGGAACTGGAGTTGGGGGCAGTAAGGATCCTGATTTGTTATCTTTCAGGTTTGAGATTGGGGTTGAGATGCCCTTAAAGAAGGGGAGAGGCATGTCCCTATAGTTTGCTTCATGGGTTTTAATTCTTAATTGGAATTACTCTTTATGTATTGAATAGGTGGAATTTGCTAAACATTAATATTTGTTTGACTTTAAAGTGGTATGTTCCGAGCTGTCAGTGGAGAGATGGCGTGGAATGACATTAGTGGACGAATCATTTTGAGTGGTGTCTTTAAAAGTACGAAAGATCACAGTACGAAGATAAAGGTGTAATTCAAGAGGACAAATTGGGGCAAACATTCGTTTATAGGAAGAGGAGTTAGGGACTGGAATAACTTCCCAAGGGAGATATTCAAAACATTTCCAATTTCTTTGAAATCATTTAAGAAGAGGCTAGGAAAACATCATATAACGAATCTGCCACGTGGGCGACTGCCCTAAATGCAGATCAATAGTGATTGATTGATTGATTGATTGATTGATTGATTGATTGATTGATTGATTGATTGATTGATTGATTGATTGATTGATTGATCCATCCGAGGACTTCGGCTCGCCAGGTGCAGGTCTTTTGATTTGACGACCGTAGGCGACCTGCGCGTCTTGATGAGGATGAAATGATGAAGACGACACATACACCTAGTCTCTGTGCCAACGGAATTAACCAATGATGGTTAAAATTCTCGATCCTGCCGTGAATCGAACCCGGGAAAAGGCCAGCACGCTAACCATTTAGCCATGAAGTCGGACATGAGCCATATGACTCCACCAAACCCAGAAATAACTGGGATAAGCTGACGAAAGTTTTTTTTTAATATGATACTCGTAGGCCCTATATACCATGAATGAATACACGTGCTGTAGAAGGAAGAAACTTTCCTCTTACCTGGAGTCACCGGGTTCGATTCCCGACCAGGCCAGTGCTTTGTTACTTGGATCTGAGGGCTGGTTCAACATTCACTCGGCGTATGTGAGAAGTATTGAGGTTATATCTAACGGTGAGACAGCGGCCCCAGTCTAGAAAGACAAGTATAATGGCTGAGATATGTCACGCTCACCACGCGTCACCTTGTAACGTGCAGGCCTTCGGACTGAGCAGCGGTCGCTTGGTAGACCAATGCCCATCAGGGTTGTAGCGCCGTGGGGCACTTTTACGGCACGTGATAGAAATAAATTCAGACAGTTTGGTATAAATGTAATTTTTTCCTTTACTTTTGAGCTAAGGACATGACGGTTATAATATTACACGAGGTGTGACAAAAATGTGGGATAATGTTTAAAGAGTGATCTTCTCATTTTAAGGGAAGAAAATTAGGTTATTTGAATATGGGTCTGGATATTCCAGTACAGTTTTTTGCAGGAATACTTAGCATTCTTAAAATCAAATTGATCCATGGAAAGTTGGCTTTCAGCTCAGCCAAGATAGATTCATTTTAAAATATATGTGTGTCTCAGATGCATGTATCGGAAAATAAATATATTAGGAGACACCAAAATCATAAGTGACCATTGGATAACTCAAACATTAAGCATTCCCGTGCTTTCGTCGATATAATCTATTTTTCTTCGAAGTTGATGAAGAATCAGTCCCTGAAACTCTATTACGTTAAATTATGTGTACTAATTCGTGCGGAACCTGTTTCGCAAGGAAAGGTTTTGTGTTATGACGTAGGATAATGCCCGTACACATCGTTGACATCCGTCGAAAGGGCAGGGACCTAAAATATATTCCGGACATTTTAGTTATGTCATTACAGGATTTAAAAGAATGGAATGAAATCACATTGTTATATCACACTATCTGACTATCGAGTCTCAATTTGCACTTTGGCAATACTCAACAACACCTGCACTATGCACACCTTCAATGGTAGCGCCCTGTAATCGGAAGCGCTGAAGTTTTATTGGCTTTTCCCGGGGAGACGACTAGATGCCTTCCTTCGCCCTTTCAGACCGAGTACGCACAATTGTGCGGGTTCGTATTTTAGTTATCCCTGACCGTATTTGATGTTTTTTCGGCGCTCCACCGGACTGCAGTGATTGTGCAGGACACGTGGCGTGTATTTCAATTGATTTTAGTATGCGCTTGACCGCCAGGGCGAAGGAAGAAGAGTTTAAAAAGCACAGTTGATCGGCGAGATGGCAGGAAGCAGTAGTGCCGAAAGTAAGTATTTATTTACTGCGTTTATATTAATCTAGAAGCTTTACTGAATACCGGAATATATTCAATGAAGTGTGTACTTTGGTTAGTGAACGTAAATTTTGAAGCTACACCATCGTACGTGATACAACGAGGTTTTGAATTTTGATACGCACAATTGTTTGGGTCCTGTTTTTCGGATGTTAGTTTTTATTTTGCAAAATAAACTATTAATATGTGTATTGAGGAGCATTTTAGTCAGTTCTTGACGTACAAACAAAAATTCACACCTCCAGTTTTCTTTCAGGTCTGAAAGGGATATACCGTAATGACAATAGTCTAGTAATTGTTGTTTCAGGATAATGACACCATGGAATTATCTGCCTCTCCTTATTCTTTTCACAAGAGAAATAATAATGTTATTGGCTTTGCGTCCCACTAACTACTTTTACGGTATTCGGAGACGCCGAGGTGCCGGATATAGTCCCGCAGGAGTTCTTTTGCGTGCCAGAAAATCTACCGACACGAGGCTGACGCATTTGAGCACCTTCAAATACCACCGGACTGAGCCAGGATCGAAGCTGCCAAGTTCGGGTCAGAGGGCCAGCGCCTCAACCTTCTGAGCCACTGAGCCCGGCCCACAAGAGAAAGAAGAATATATCCAAACTCCTCGAACAATCAAAACATCGTTTAAAGAAACGGAAGAGTTAAGCAAGGACAGAGGTAGTTGGCTCCGTGGTAACCACACGCTCGCATTCAGGAAATCATAGGTTCGAATTCCACTGTTGGCAGCCTGAAGATGGTTTTTCGCGGTTCTCCAATTTCACACCTGGGACTGTACCTTAATTAAGGCCGCGGTAGCTTCCTCCCCACCCCTAGCCCTTCTCCGTCCCATCGTCGCCGAAAACCTTAAAGTGTGTACCCTATATTGTCAATTCGAAAAAGGACAAGAGTTGACTAAAGAAGTTCATATAAGAAAAGTGAAAAAGGGAAGAGTCTTTCAAGTAAGATGGAGACTCGGCTAGAGCACCGTGAATACAACGTACATCTCGAAAACTGTTAGTAGGTTTTTCTTTAGATCAGTCTTGAGATATCCTATAAACTGTGTTATACTAATCAAATGAAGTATGTTCAGTGATGAGTAACATTAGAAAAACACATATGTTTTCTCTCAATTAAACGTTGTTAATAACTATACAATGTAAGTGCCATTGCTCTGCCGGCAAAATGGGGATCGTTATTCATTCATTTTCAATATTTTCAGTGACACTGGTTTCTTCCAAATCGGAGTGTACACTTTGGATAGTGTCCCTTGTAAGTCAAACTTCCATGTGAGTGACGGCCCTAAATGCAGATCAGTAGTGATTGATTGATTGATTGATTGATTGATTGATTGATTGATTGATTGATTGATTGATTGATTGATTGATTGATTGATTGATTGATTCATTCATTCATTCATTCCAATGCAGTGAGCTCATAGTTGCGATCATCGGTATTCTGTAAGAAATAGGTCATCTCCCGGACGAAACTATATTTACATCGGTCGGTTTTTAGATCAATTTTACCGTACCCCGTACCTGTCGTAAGAGGTGACTGAAAGAGGACCAAGGTATTCTAGCTTGGCAGCGTGGGTTGGCGACCATTGTCCTCCAGCTGAGTCTGACATTGTTTCCACTTACTGTGTGAGGCTTTTCACTTTTATCTTTCCTATGCGACCTCCCTTGGTCAACTATTGCTCTCTTCTGATCCCGACAAAGTTTGCGAGGCCTTGGAGTCTTTCATTTTTTCACGCCCTTCGAGGCTCTACCTTTTCTTAGTTTTCGGACTTTTTCCACATTCCATCTAATCAGTGGTAAAACAATAATCGCCGCCGCCTGGGCTCGGGAACTTTTTCGTTAGTTTCAAGTAACAGACATAAAGGTAGCAAGGTGATTGCTGATATAAACAGATGGGAACAATGGCTGGAGAGTACACGGAATGAGGAGATGAAAACTAAGATAGGAGTGAACTCGACGGATGTATAAACCGACTTCGGTGTAGGGGTCACATCAGGCGAATGGAGGAAGATAGTTAACCTACGTGAATAATGGACTCGGTCGTGAAGGGGGAGAGAAATAGAGGGCGATCAACGTGA
The DNA here is from genome assembly GCF_040414725.1 of Anabrus simplex. Taxonomy (NCBI): domain Eukaryota; kingdom Metazoa; phylum Arthropoda; class Insecta; order Orthoptera; family Tettigoniidae; genus Anabrus; species Anabrus simplex. Next base: position 491,003,764 of record NC_090265.1, read on the forward strand.
CGATGATTAGACTCATTTTTTAATGATTTCATGGTGAGATGTATGCAACGAAACGAAACCACGGAGCTAGTTGCAAACAGAGGTTTGTGGAGGCGGTTAGTTAATTCACAGAGGCTTGCAGACTGAACGGTGGAAGGCATAGCAGTCTATAATGAAGATGTATGTACGAGCGAATTGGCCGTGCGGTTAGGGGCGCGCAGCTGTGAGCTTGCATTCGGGAGATGTGTTCGAAACTCGCTGTCGGCAGTCCTAGAGATGGTTTTCCGTGGTTTCCCCATATTCACAGCAGGCAAATGCTGGGGTTGTACCTTAAGGCCACGGCCGCTTCCTTTCCACTCCTAGCCCTTTTCTATCCCATCGTCGCCATAAGACCTGTCTGTGTAGGTGCGACGTAAAAAAAAAGTTATAATAAAAGATTGATGTAAAAAAATATTTGACATCATTGCTTCTGTCTGCCTATTCTCAGAAAGACGCGCAATAGCCTCTGTTTTCGTTTTCTATTGTATTCACTTCACTCAACTTTACGTGCGATGATCTCTTGCTACGAGCATGAAGTTGGCCTTGCTTCGACGTGCTTCAAAGATTCTGCTTTTGATTTCCCTTGAGCCAAGCAAGGTCTCCCTCTCCAGTGGCTGTGACCGGCTGCTGACTAATTACCTGACTGACCTAGTGTAAACAATCTCTTGAGTATGTGAAAACTGTACCTGTTATGGTTTTGTGTGCTAATCACTAGCACGTATCATGTTTCTGTTAACCTTAATAAAACAGGAAAGCTATTCTGAAAGCGGAGTAAGTAGAACGTTGATAACATAGCTCACTCATAAATTGCTGCTGCTATTTTGCGTTAAGGGTCTACTGCGTAACTCTGTTTTCTTGTGAGTAGGTCGAAGAGAGCTGTAATTAGTCAAATTTTTTGGGATCTGGGATTAAACCCAACAGTACCAATGGGGGTTTACTTTATACTCATCTTCTCTATTATTTACATTCTAAATTCGTAAATGGTCTTTAAAAATATGAAAAAATTATTATTTACTGCCTGATATGAATTATACTGCTAATAATAAGAGTTGGTGTCTGACATTTCTTAGAGGGAGGTCCGTTCACTGCCTGCCGAGGCGGAATAAAGTGAGTGGCTGTGTGGTTGCCATGGAAACGAGGGTGGGGTGACTGCGGTTGCCATGGAGATAAAATTTCAGGGCAGCTCGTCTTGCTGGGAGTTGCCAAACCTGTCACTGTCACTGATAAGAACCTGATTGTTTGTATAAGAGTGATCGCAAATGGGACTACACCGCCTGGCCAGGTAGTCTACAACAGATCACAGCGGTCAGAATGAAGGAGGGAACAAGTGAACCGGAAGCGAGGGGTAAGAGTATGTAGAAAGGAATGTTGGAATGTGGCAACATCGTGAAATGGCACGTGCAGTGCTCCTCCCTCCAACCTTACCTGTCAGACGCCAACTTTAGTTAAGTCTAGTATAGTGCGCCTTATTGTTTTTCTATTCTGATATTACCGTTGAGAAAATACTTCAGAAAGAGAAATACGTTGATGTAGTCATGAAGTATCTCCCCACCACTCTTGGTAACTTGTGACCAAATAATACAGTACATGCCGGTTTCTACCACTCTGCCGATTTAAGGTGGAACATTGTCTGTTGTTGTGCTTCATGTTACAACAATATTACTGAATCAACGAGGGCAAAAGATCAAGCAGAGGCTTGACGGAAAAAGAGTTTATGGTGGTAAGAGTCTATACCACCTGCCGGTTAAAAACAGGAAAGTATAACAAAGTGAGCAAGACAACAGTTGTAAAAGACATAAATATGATGAGCATAGCAAGAAAACTGTGATTTGTTGTAAATTTGAGGATGGGAGTGAAGAAAGTGATGCATGACTGTTTTCATTTCTGTTAGATCAGCAGTTCAGAGGCTGGTTGGATCCTCAGATAGCACTTGTAAGAATACCACGAAAAACCAATGGTAGCACCAAAATGAGGCGTAATAGGCAAGATGAGAAGTGAGATAGGTTGCCATTGCTTTCCGCATTGGGCCAAACAGTGTTGTTGTAGCACGACTACCCATATAAACAACACCTTTCGTAACAGCCAGACGCATTGGACGTGCTCCGCACGTCATTATTCAGAACCACCAATACCTCAGCAGCTTCCATGCTGTCACAGCCATCAATGAGACTGGGACTTTGGAAGCTACATTTTGCTCTGGTGTATGCTAACAGATGGATGCAAAAGTACTGCATCCACCAAGAAATGGCAACAGACAGAAATTGAAGTGATTGTTGAAAAGTATCAAATGCCATTTTAGTGTACTATTATTTTACACATTATTTCTGTACATAATAGCAAGCATCGTCCATAATTAACTATATTTTTAGTGGTGACAAAATAACCCTCCTCCCCCCCTAGCCCCCACCCCCCAACAATTGGTAATATTATGTTATTTGAAATACCTTGGTTTTGCGTGGGTTGCGTTCGTCTTGTAATATGTCCACTCCTAGCACTGTCCTAGAGTGATTGTTGGACAGAAACACAATGCTCACTCACATCAGGATAAGTTAAGGTCGGGATTCGAAATCATGATCTCGTTCGACCAGTCTTCTCGGTCGATGTTTTTCGAAGTTAAGGAGCAATATCAAAACCAGTTAGGTTCCTTCGTTAGGTTTTTCCCTTCCGGCTTCTTGTCTGAATGGTCAGCATAGTTGTATTAGGTTCAGACGGCCCCACATTCAATTCCCGACCGGCTCGAAGATTTCAGTCTCATCTAGTTAATTTCTGGATTCGGGAACTGGGTTTTTGTGTTCGTATTAATACATGCATCTTCGTGATATTCAACACCCCACACGGAATACCACTACAGGAACACACAATAATAATTACAACCCTGTAAATAGGATTGGCGTCGGAAATGGCATAAGGCCGTATAACTGGGCTTAATTAATTGTGGAAATGCCAATGAGAAGAAGTGAGATTTCTTTCATCGAAGAAAGTTGGCATCCATAACAGCTGAGTGATGTCGTCTTTGGATTATCTTTAAAACGGTATGGTTCAAATCCCGGTCAATCTTCTTTTTGGCCTTTTCCCAACTTCTTGGGGTTGATTCTACGTGCATTCCAGGATACCATGCCGTGAACCTGCTTTCTAGCCGGAATGCAATCCCCAACTTTGGAATGGAAACAATTTTACTGGTGATGGTTAACATCCTGTGAAAGAGTGGAGTTCCATGTTCATTCTACTTGATGACTCAGTTTAAAAAGGCTTGTTAGCAGTGCTGAAGACATGCTTGATCCAATCACACACGTAGGCTACTCAACGTAGGACAAGTCTGTTGATCATGATCTCGAGGGGATTTGATCAATATGTTGGGGAGCACGATGGGAGGCTTGAGTGGTATGATGGTGGTCAGTATTCTTTCCCCCCATTTTTCTCTTTTTGAAGAAATGGCTGCAAAATTGGTTTTCTATTTTTTCCTGGATGTTCCATGAGTGAATGTTCAAAGTTTCTTGAACAAATTCCATAGGTGGACGGGTATCGCATGCTGTGGTTCCTCATACCAAGATTCTAAGCACTGACCGTATGAATGTTGCCGTTTACACGCCGAGAGATGATTCTCAACTGGTCGACGCTATACACGCAAATGATTATCATTAGCATCTAGGTATAATGTGCCCTAATCACAAAACTTAACTTCTTGACATTCGTCATATCGAACGTTCTTGTAGTTTACTAACCACTAGTCAAAACTGTATAGTTTGATAAATACCACTACCACATCTGAAATGGATTAGATCCATATGTCCCAATGTCTTCACGGGAGTGAGTGTTGTGTTCCTCACTGCCAGTCATTTACGTAATGGTGGAACACGTTCGAATTATTTAAATTCTTTATATTTAAATTATGATCATTATAGATTCGGTAGGCGAGTTGGCCGTGCGCGTAGAGGCGCGCGGCTGTGAGCTTGCATCCGGGAGATAGTAGGTTCGAATCCCACTATCGGCAGCCCTGAAGATGGTTTTCCGTGGTTTCCCATTTTCACACCAGGCAAATGCTGGGGCTGTACTTTAATTAAGGCTACGGCCGCTTCCTTCCAACTCCTAGGCCTTTCCCATCCCATCGTCGCCATAAGACCTATCTGTGTCTGTGCGACGTAAAGCCCCTAGCAAAATAAAAATAGATTCGGTAGTTTCTATAACGATTCTTAATGAATGTATAAAAATAAACTTCATTAGGACATGGCCATTAACCCCAGTGAGGATACGGTGCCCGGTGTCGGAACGCGGAACTCTCGGTAAGCGCACACATCCCGTCTTACGAAGGATGCCGTCATGAAGCAAGCGAAGGCCACGTGCCGGCTCATTGTAAAACTCGCCATTGGTCACGGCCGAGTTCACCGTGGGTTATGTCATCACTTAAACTTTACTTGCGATTACACTTGTTACCTCACGAAGCAGATGAGTGTTTCTTTCTCATGGAAAACATCTCCTTCCGTTCATATTCAAATGGTAGTTGTTTACCGTGAAGGTCTGAGGGCCCACCCCTGCATGACCATTCCGAGTCGCGATCCTCTAGAACTATAATTCACCGGGGAGAGATTTAATGAATGGCATTTAGTTTGCTACTTTTTTCTTGAGTCACGTCCACGTGCGTATGACCTTTTTTTCTGTATTAGGCTAAAATGAATTTTAAGTGCATAGCTGGCTTTTAGTTTATAATGAAACTATCCATTTGCCCATTAAATTGATTTCTAGTGGATAAAACACACCCATTTAAATAACCTAGGTACATATTAATGGCTGCCATTTTGAAAATTTTAATTTTGAAAAATCGTAATAGGCTTATATTTGAAATTAATATCTCAGATGTGTCTATATCAACATACATACATAATCATTATAGACTGTTATGCCTTTCAGCGTTCAGACTGCAAGCCTCTGAGAATTTACTAAACGTCGGCACAATCCTCGATTTGCAACTAGTGTTGTGGCCTCATTCAGTTCTATACCTCTTATCTTGAAATCGTTAGAAACTGAGTCTAACCGTCGTCTTCTTGGTCTCCCTCTACTTCTCTTACCTCCATAACAGTGTCCATTATTCTCCTAGGTAACCTATCCTCCTCCATTCGCCTCACATGACCCCACCACCGAAGCCGGTTTATGCGTACAGCTTCATCCATCGAGTTCACTCCAAACTTAGCCTTTATCTCCTCATTCCGAGTACCCTCCTGCCATTGTTCTCACCTGTTTGTACCAGCAATCATTCTCGCTACTTTCATGTCTGTTACTTCTAACTTATGGATAAGATATCCTGAGTCCACCCAGCTTTCATTTCCGTAAAGCAAAGTTGGTCTGAAAACAGACCGATGTAAAGTTAGTTTCGTCCGGGAGCTGACTTCCTTCTTACAGAATACTGTTGATTGCAACTGCGAACTCACTGCATTATTTCAGCTTAATTGGTCCAGTAGTTTCGGCATGACTGAGCGAGAAAGAAACAGATAATTTCATTTTTAGCTTTTCCGCGAAATGTTCTAGAGAATTTCGCAAACATCTTACCAATTCAATATTTTGAAATGAAAATAAAATGAAATGTCGTATGGCTTTTGGCGCCGAGAGTGTCCGAGGACAAGTTCGGCTCGCCAGATGCAGGTCTTTTGATTTGACACCCGTAGGCGACCTGCGCGTCGTGGTGAGGATGAAATGATGATGAAGACGACACATACATCCAGTCCCCGTGTCAGCGAAATTAACCAATTATGGTTAAAATTCCCGACCCTACCGGGAATCGAACCCGGGACCCCTGTGACCAAAGACCAGCACGCTAACCATTTAGTCATGGAGCCGGACTGAAATGAAACAGAATGAAAAATGAAAATCCACAGCCTGTTTCTAGTCATTTGACCGGGTCAATGAATGAATGAATGAATGAATGAATGAATGAATGAATGAATGAATGATGCCCCACCTAGCGGCGAGGATAGGAATTGTACCGATTGCCGAAGCCAGTCGCACTTCTCTAGGGCAATGAAAGATGACAGGAAAAATCGGAGTACCCGGAAAAAACCTGCCCCAGCTGCGCTTTATCCAGTACAAATCTCGCATGGGGTGAACGGGATTTTAACCACGGAACCCAGCGGTGAGAGGTCGGCGCACAGCCGCCTGAGCCATGAAAGCTACCCCTCTCAGAATGTTTATGCAAAATTTCATGAAACTCCGCCTAGTGGTTTAGACGTGATGTTTCGGAAGGCGGACAGATATCATTAGTCCACAATTGTTTCGTATGATTGTGGTAGTGATTGTTTTAAGAGGAAGCACAACTGGGCAACCATGTACCTGTACCTATACTCGATACCCAATGGTGATGATAATAATAATAATAATAATAATAATAATAATAATAATAATAATAATAATAATAATAATAATAATAATTGGTCCAGTAGTTTCGGCATGACTGAGCGAGAGAGAAACAGATACCGTTTCATTTTTAGCTTTTACGCGAAATGTTGTAGAGAATAATAATAATAATAATAATAATAATAATAATAATAATAATAATAATAATAATAATAATAATAATAATAATAATAATAATATAGTTTTACGTCGGTGTTTTATCACCTTGGAATACTACCCGTCTGAACCGCCAACTTGATCTCAGAAGATAGCTAATTAACCCTGCGCGCGATCGTCGTAAATAGACGTCCGATCGGTATCTTTGATGTGAAAACGAAAGTCGGACTGTTGTAGAAATAGCCTCTGCAAAATTATAGTTTTAGTTTTCCAATATGAACTCGATACAGAACCTGAATTTCGCAAACGGAGCTCGTTGCACAAACGCTGTGTTCCTTAGTTTTTAAGAGACTTCGTTGTGTCGGATGTTTTCCCACATGAGTTCTGTAATGTATTGGAAGCCAAATACTCGGTGATGTTAATTTTAATCCCTTTGTGGTCATTGGGTTACTATGATGACCACTAAATTTCTTTTGACATGGCTTGTTGAAATGCAGGGCCAATAAATTTTGAGTTCTCAGCTTGGCTTGCGTGTTTATTTGAGAATGTGTTGTAATGGACGTCAGAACCTGAGGTGGTTGTGAGCCTATGGAAATATTCTCTCAAAATGAGTAGGGCCTCCCTACTGCAAGCAATTATTTTGCTGTATTTATGCACTATGACAGTTCTAAAGTATTTATATTATAATTGAGATGAAATAAATACAAAACCTAAGTTCTGGAAAACTATGCAGAAATATACTGAGTAGGCCTATACACCAACTAGCACTATTTATTCTACCTAAGCCGATATTTCCTGTTACTACAGTGCGTACAATAAAGATTGAACAGTATTCGAGAGATAGTGGGTTCGAACCCCACTGTCGGCAGCCTTGAAGATGATTTTCCGTGGTTTCCCATTTTCACACCAGGCAAATGCTGGGGCTGTACCTTAATTAAGGCCACGGTCGCTTCCTTCCCAGTCCTAGCCCGTTCCTGTCCCATCGTCACCATAAGACCTATCTGTGTCGGTGCGACGTAAAGCCAATAGCAAAAAAAAATAATGTTTTAACAGTTACAAATTAAATAAACAGTGTGATAACATTGAAAACAATTTTGTTAATAGTTCACAAATTTTTGACATGGTTCTGAATTTTAAGAACTTTACATGTCTATACCATTGGGGTCTTCTTTCAACATCTTTTTGAATGGTAGCCACTGTCATAATTTCACTGAACTTCACATTTTGTATTTTGTCCATTCGAGTGACTTCTAAAGACCATCTCAACATCTTAATTTTCATTGGGTGGAATTTTGTAGTTATGGTCGTTGTAGCAGGCCAGGATCCACTCCTGTACAGCGCTGCTGGCCTTACTACATATGATATATCTCCGACTTGAGGTTTCACAGGGGTATTTTAACACAGAGTACTCCGGTGAGAACTCTCCATTTGATCCAAGCAGCCTTTCGCCTATCTATTTAGGGGCCAGTCACCATCGGTTTGGAGAGTTCCTCCTCCTTCACCCGCTTGTTCAAGGTGCTCGGTCCTTTTCATGTTTAGACATAGACCACATTTTCCTAGCGTTTCTTTCCATATATTAACTTGCTTTCCAGGTATTGTTTAGTTTCTCCTGCAATAATGACATCATCTGCATACAGAAAATTCCAGGCGAGCGGCCGTTGAATATCTGAAGTAAGTGCATCCGTCGCTAGTATGAAAAGCAACGGAGAGAGTGATGCCCCTTGGTGGACTCCGACTGTGATGGAAAACTTGTCTGTAACACCCACCTCGCATCTGACACTGCTGTTGGCACAGTGGTAAAGGATCACTTGTGAGACATTGTTTTTTTAGGCGTACCCGATGAGATTGTTTGGTACTGTGTCAAACGCCTTTTCTGAGTCAGTGGAAGTCACGTGAATATACCTGTTCTTCTCTCTGTGCCTTTCCAGCAGAATTCTTGTTGCACCGGGCGAGTTGGCCGTGCTGTTAGGGGCGCGCAGCTGTGAGCTGGCATCCGGGAGATAGTGGGTTCGAACCCCACTGTCGGCAGCCCTGAAGATGGTTTTCCGTGATTTCCCATTTTCACACTAGGCAAATCCTGGGGCTGTACCTTAAGGCCACGGCCGCTTCCTTTCCATTCCTAGGCCCTTCCTATCCCATCGTCGCCATAAGACCTACCTGTGTCGGTGCGGCGTAAAACAAATAGCAGGAGGAGAGAGGAGAATTCTTGTTGCATGAATGGCGTATACTATACCATACCCTTTCACTGGTTTGTGCACAGTTTTTTGAACTTTCGTAATCTCCTCTCCAGTACTCTGTAAAATGCCATCATAGTTTGTTAAAGGATTCCGATTGGTCTATAATATAATGCATTCTGCTGGATCGCCTTTGTCTGAATATATAACATGGGCATTCTACGAATGAAAATGTATATTTGGTCTGAAGTGTAAAGAACAAACACCTTCAATTGCCATCAACCTCAGTTGAGATCGAACCGGATATTTTGAGGACTGAGGGGCATTTGCTTCGAAATGCTTCATAACCAACAAGTAGAACATCACTAAAGTAATATACAGTCCTTTCGTAAACTATAACCATAATTTGGTCATCACTAATTTAAACTACCCTTATCTCTGTTTATTTAATGTCACAAAATAAGTTAAAGCCTGATTTAATCCTCGAGTAGAAACACGATCGCATGGAGGAAACCGGCATGTTTTGTAGTGCCTCGGTAGTCTTCCGCTATAGAGATCACGCTTATTCGTGCGCTTAAATTGCAATTTAACCGGTGGTAGAGTCGTCCATGGTGGCAGAAAATATTGGTAATAGCGGGAGAGGTCTACGAATCAAATGGTCGAAAATTTTCGCGTCTTTCAATATTCATGGTTCAACACAGTGTATTTTGTGTCATTTCTTTTGTAGGAGCAAATGTAAATTCTTGTCTTCATCTCGAGGTGGTGTAGCTCTTTTCGGGCATAGCTCCGATGGAGGTCAGATGCATATACCTGTTTAAACACATGGCACCTTACCTGCTGATCATAAATTTCTAACAGTATTTGAAATCGAACCCGGACCTCCTGATGATAGCAGCTGATAGCGCTAACCGTTACACTACGGAGATGGACATTTCACATATTGTAACTATAACTAATCGACTAGTTACTAATCAAGCACAGACCGGGCGAGTTGGCCGTGCGCGTAGGGGCGCGCGGCTGTGAGCTTGCATCCGGGAGATAGTAGGTTCGAATCCCACTATCGGCAGCCCTGAAAATGGTTTTCCGTGGTTTCCCATTTTCACACCAGGCAAATGCTGGGGCTGTACCTTAATTAAGGCCACGGCCGCTTCCTTCCAACTCCTAGGCCTTTCCTATCCCATCGTCGCCATAAGACCTATCTGTGTCGGCGCGACTAAAGCCCCTAGAAAAAAAAAATCAAGCACAGAACAGACCTTCATCCATTTTTCTGTAAGAAATATTGTTAAATGTTGTGTGCAGTATAGTGTTGCAATAATGGGATGTGAGCTATATATTTTATAACAATTTATACAATATTTTACAAAGGATCTTAGAGCAATTTCTTTGATAGTGTAATACTAGGCTTAGAGATTACTCAGATAACAAGCGAAGTTAATGCCATTCAGGTAGAACAACGTTTCCCAACCGGTGGTACACTCTAGCATTGTTCTAGAAACTTTCGAGGCTACTTACCGGTCAATAAAAGATGAATAAAGAATATTTCTTGTATTTAATTGGTTTTCCTCATTCTGAAGTAGGCTTTAATTACAAATACATTTAATTCATATTCTGAAATAAGTAATACGGTTGTAGCAGCATTACTACTAGATTCAAACTAGTCAAATATTTTACAATAAATAACACGATGAGCATAGTTTTTATCAACGAATTGTATAACGGTTAGTTTTATAAAATATTCTCCCGTTACACTGTCATGTGTTTGATTAAAAAAAGATATTTTGCAAACATTTTGATAAACTACTTTGATAGTGTAATACCAGCTTAGGTCATGTTTTCGCTCTGTAAAGAAAATTCCAGTTAGCGTTTTTTTATTATTATTAGTATGAGAGTGCTCAGGTTCCCTTTTCTTCTTTTTATTGATGAAAATAGGTTGTTTTTTTTCTGAATGTTTGGATTCGAGAGGTAGCTGCCCGTTGCCGATGATGGAACGCTAAATGAGCCGGGCTTTGGCCATCATCAGTGTAGTGGAAATCCACCACTTGCGTCACCTTCATTTAAAAGGCAAAGTAAGAGATAGTGACGTCTTGTGGTGGCTCAACTCGTCTAGTCTTGTTGCTGCTGTTTCCTCATTCAGTTGCGGTACTAGAGGAAGCTTTGGTGCGATGTTTGACAACATATCATATGTAAACTTCTGAACACACACATTGATCAGCTCATAATTATAGATTACCATCACACAGCGTCTATCAAACGTGGAGACAGGTATGATAGGATCTGCCTTTTACGATATTGTTGTGCTTACTGTCATAGAAAACCGAAGGGTTGCACTTTTACTACGAGCAAACTACCAATGTGCCAATTTTCAGTTTTTAATTGTTCGACGTGGTGCTCATAGCAAACCAGGGACAACTTCCAATTATTAACGAATCATTGACGTACTGCAAAAAAACAACACAAATGTTATGAATGCATTTTCCATCTATGGTCCCGCGGCCACTGAAAGTACATGTAGGCTATATCATCATCATCATCATGGGTCGTGTAACTCATTGCTGAGCGTCGTGACCCCATTTGACTTCACACAATATTCTTGATTAAGCGGCGCCAACTTTGACGATGTTCAGCTTCTCTTAAAGCGGGCTGAAGAGTCAGACCGGTTGTACGCGGAACTTGATCAATCCACCTGCTCGATGTCCTTCTTCGTGGTCTTCTGCCTACAACTTTGCCTTCCATGATACACTTCTCCAGATTTTCACTATCCCGTCTTACAATATGTCCGAAGAATTGGACGATACTCCTTATGACGCGAGAGGAGAGAAGTTCGGAGATATTCAGTTCTTGAATAATAGATGCATTAGTTCTTCTTTCCGTCCAAGGTTCACGGAGCATCCCTCTTCAATACCACAACTGAAAGGCGTCGATACGGTACTTGTCTCTTGCCTTGAGGGTCCAGGTCTCGGAACCATAAAGAAAGACAAAGAACGCAAGAAAATCAACTAGTCTAATATTTGTACTGTTTGTTATTGCTCTGCTCTGCCATATTTTTGTGAGTTTGCTCATGGCAACGCGCCCTGAAGTGATACGTCTCCTAATCTCTTTGTCAGAACTTCCGGTATCACAGATGGTCGACCCAGGGTATATAAAGTCATTTACCATTTCCAGTTCCCTTAATCGACATGTCAGCTGGATTTGTGCCGCTCTGTCAATTACCGTTAGTTTGGACTTGCTCAGGTTGATGTCTAGTCCACTTGCATATTTTACTCTTGCTAGTAATTCTGCAAGTTCATCTTCACTGCTGGCAAGGAGAGTGGTGTCATCAGCAAAGCGCAGATTGCTGTTTTTTCGTCTACCAATTGATATGCATCCAGTCCAGTCATTAAGGGCTTTCTTCATCACATATTCAGCAGAGATGTTGTATAGAATAGGTGATAATATGCAGTCTTGTCGGACACCCTGCGAAATACTGAAAAATTCTGAAATGTCGCCATCTACCTTTACAGTTGCAGTGTTGTTCCCATGCAGACTTTCCAGTAATGATATTAGATGTTGTGGAATGCCAAATTCACCAAGAACCTGCCAAAGTTCATTCCAGACAACACAATCAAAAGCTTTCTAGTAGTCAAGGAAGCATATTAGCACAAGAACACAGAACTCTTGAGATTTTTAATTATTTGCCTCATATTAAAAATCTGTTCCCGTGTTCCTTTTCCTGCAACAAATCCTGCTTGCTCAATGGATATGTGAGACATTATGTAGGACTTTAGGCGCTGGTTCATAATGTACAATAAAATCTTACTTGCATGAGATATCAGAGCAATTGTACGATAGTAGGGACATTTCCTGACTGACCCTTTCTTGAGCATGGGGACTAAGATAGAGCTTGTCCAATCTTTTGGCCATTCTCTCGAGTTCATATCCTATATTACAAAATGCGGCTATATACCGATGCGTAATACAAAAGTGCTTCAATTTCGGCCTTCCTGTTTTATCAGTAGCGCGATCAGGAATAGTTATTTTGCTGCTCTACGGTCGAACAGTTCACAGCACATTCGAAAGTCCTCTAAATTTAAATAAGAGTTTGGTGTCTCGATTAAAATTAAATTCCAAAGCAGCTGACAGTATTTGATTGGAAAGGCTCATAATGTGGGATGAAGTCCCAATGCCAAATAGTACTTCATGAACGTGTGTAAATCGTAAGATCGTAAAGATTTCAGACAGGTTTTGCCTGTTGTGCTACACGCTTCTCTGCAAACAATTGTTCATAATTGTATTAAATATTTTCCTCTTTGGCCCTTCTTCAAAATACGCCATGTCCTTAAAAACATGCGGGCAAAGCCACAGGAAACGGAATTTGCTGATTTTTTCAAGAAATTTCCTCTATGGATGGCGAGGGATCAAATGCTATTGAATTGCCAGCCAGAAATTTAGCCCATAATCATATCGTAAATGAAATTTATGGCAAACCATTCACTTCTGTGAAATATGTCATCAGTTTCTTGAAAGCTGCCATTCTTACATCGAAAATGACCACTGTAATGAAATTAATTTGTCATTGATATTATACCCGGTAGCTGAAAAAACATACATTACCGTCAAGAGAATTACTGATGATGAAAGCCAGCTATTTCAGTTTCCTGCAGAATTCTTGGTATTCCTTGAAAGTTAGTGGTTTGCCTCCACATATTCTTACACAGAAAATTGGAGCCATAGTTGTGCTCCTTAAAAATCTGAATGGTTCTGCCGGGCTCCTGAATGGCACCAGATTAATTGTAAGAAATATGTAGGAAAATTGTTTAGATTTGGAAATAAGTGGAGATAAAGTCGGGCAGAGAGTTCTAATCACTCGAGATGATTTAAGACCATCCAATAAAACCCTTCCATTTTCTTTTAGGAGGCACTAATATTCAATTCGCTTGACATTTTGTACCACGATCAAAAGAGACCAAGAGGAACCACTGGTAAGTGTTGGTCTCTATATACGTCAGCCAATTTTCAGCCTTGGCCAGTTATGTTAACAATGTCAAGAGTGCGATCTCTTGACGCCCTTAAAATAGTGTCGAAGGCCTATATGAGGAAATCCTTCACTGAATATTTACACACCGGGCGAGTTAGGCGTGCGGCTGTGAGGTTGCATCCGGAAGATAGTGGGTTCGAATCCCACTGTCGGCAGCCCTGAAGATGGTTTTCCGTGGTTTCCCATTTTCACACGAGGAAAATGCTGGTACTGTACCTTCATTAAGACTATGGCCGCTTCCTACCAACTCCTAGACCATTCATATCCCATCATCGCCACAAGACCTATCTGTGTCGGTGCGACGTAAAGACACTAGCAAAAAAACTATTTACACCATTCACACCATTTGGACGGACTTCAATTATTATTATTATTATTATTATTATTATTATTATTATTATTATTATTATTATTATTATTATTATTATTATTATTATTATTATTATTGAGTGAGATTGTAATCTGGTTTGTGAGCATGAACGATTAATTTGGGAATTACGTATTCAGATATCAGTTTCATAGATCGAGTATTTCGCGCCCCACTTCTTTGAGAAACGGGTTTTCTGTTATTAACGTTTCCTCTTGAACACGACCAGACCGTGAAGCATTGAGCAGGTTTGTTCATGTACATGGTGTAACCCAGTTTACAAGCGGAGCAAAGAGTATGGAATACGGTGGGGTAGTTCTGTATGAACAAGGAGCAGAGCGCTGACCGTGCCATGTGCCCTTAATGCTGTCGCCTGTGACATGTTAACTATCTCGTACAGTTATACACTCCCGTGACAGTCATTTATCACGTCCTGCACATCTCTCCTTTTTCCCGTTGCTTCGTGTGTATATCGAACCGCCGACCAGAAAATGTGCACTTTATCTAATTCCAGACGCCCCGGCCAAGTCACTGCGTTCAAAATTTCAGAGCCATTCCTCCCTGGAGGGCTTCTGCGTAGCAGGCCTGCGTAAGAGAGCAAGGCTAGTACTGTACACACACAGAATTGTACTCGTTACATTTTACCTAATGTAATTTTTACTTGTAATTTATTTCTTGAAGTAAATTTATAATCCTTATATTCCAGTAAGCGTTAAAGTTCTGTAGTCGATATAAATCACACCCAGAGTTTGCCCTAACACTCGCAAGATTTCACGCCAAGAGCATAGACTAAGAAGCCAAGGATACGTAGGGACATTGCGATACCGCATCAGTGAATGAATGAATACAATTTGCTTAACGTCGCATCGACATAGGCATATTTTATGGCGACGATGGGATGGAAAAGGGCTAGGAGTGGGAAGAAAGCGGCCGTGGCCTTAATTAAGGTGCAGCTCCAGCATTTTCTTGGTGTGAACATGGGAAACCACGGAAAGCTATCTTCTGGCCTGCTGACAGTGGGGTTCGAACCCACTATCTCTCGAATGCAAGCTCACAGCTGCGCGACTCTAACCTCGTTCGGTCCATATAAATCAATCGGTCAATCAAATCACCATTGATCTGCATTTAGGGCTGTTGCCCATGTGGCAGATTCCCTATCAGTTCTTTACCTACTCTGTTCTTTAAAAAATATTTCAAAGCAGCTGGAAATTTTGAGTGGTGTTTTAAAACGTAGGGAAGAGTACAGTATGAAGATAAAAGTTGGAATTCAGGATGACAAATTGGGGCAAATATTCTTCTATAGGAAGAGGAGTTAGGCATTGGAATCGTTTGCCAAGTCGTTTTTCAGTACATTTCCAAATTCTTTGAACTTATTTAAGGAAAGTCAAGTTAAATAACTGATAGGGAATCTACAACCTGGGTGACTGCTCTAATTGCAAATCAGTTGTAATTTGATTGATTGATATGATTTGATTTGAGCTGAATTGATTGAAGATACGTAAAAGTGCCGCGATTGGTCATGAACTACTAAAAATCTTACGTTCATTACGTTCAAAAATATATTTAATCTCATGATCCATAAACGGAGTATGTAACGTTTAAAATGAGTACAAAAGATTCAGCTCACAATTTCTTCCGTATAGCACTCATGGGAGTTTTTAATTGAAGAACTTTAGTTGTTGTTGGTTTTTTTTTTTTTTTTTTTTTTTTTTAATTTTATAATTCTACCTTCTTAGCAAATCTAAAATTTAAAATGTTACATGCCGATTGAAGTCTTGACTGCTTTTGAAATCCGTAAGCTTGTTAATGAAGGGCTAAGGCCAAGGCCGCTGTTGCTACGCCTCGTTTAGGAGGATAACTACACAGTCTATATTGCGCCTTCTTCCGGTGACCAAATCCTTACGAGAACTGAAGTCATTTCTGTCAACACGTGACACCGGTGAACCACAGTGTCCACAAGTTGTGAGAAATACAGATAAATTGGGGAGAGTCTAAATTTCTTGAATATGGCTACTATATCACTATCTTCTGACTGTTTTCTCAGCTAGTCGTATTTGCATGAAATGTACATCCAAGCTAGCCATCTCCGTATAGGCCATGAAGGCCTTTGGAGGAGTGGAATGTAAAGGCTTCCACTATCTGTAACCTGAGCACCAAGTGGGATTAGAGTGGTTAGCCAAATACCAGCCGCCTTTACTCCCAATAAATAATCTGGTACTCATTTTTGTGTGGGCTGATTGAACCTCTGGGTCATGTGCCTCTCCAGAAGTGAAACTCTTGTTTCTAAATTTTTGAACTTCGTGACGGGGAATCGAAAACACGATCTTCCGGGTGAACCACCTCGGCTGGGCAGCACCGCAGAATATCCAAACAAAAAAAACATACCCCATGGCGCTACAGTCCTTACGGCCTTGGCCTACTAAGCGACCGCTGATCAGCCCGAAGGCTACGCGGTTAAGCGTGATCAGTGCGACGAATCCTCTCGGCAGTTATTCTTGGTTTTCTAGATCGGGGCCGCCATCTCGCAGTCAGCTAGCTCCTCAGTTGTAATCACGCAGGCTGAGTAGAAAGACGGAATCTCGGTCTGCAGGGGACACTTGAACTCATACTAGCCGATGACGGAAATACTGCTCATCTCGTCATTCGCTTAATCTGTGAGAGTGGGTTATTCAAGGACCTCTAAGTTTCAACTTTTCAGTGTTATTTCCGGTTCAGTAAAAACCTTTTGTTTTATTTTTAATTAGTTTTCAAAATTCTCCGTTTAATAAATAGTTTTAATTTTTACTTTTTAAATTGTTGTTTCTACCGAAGTTGTTCAGAGTAGATTGTTGCCTAGTTGTACTTCCTCTTAGAATACGAATCAGCACCACCACCACCTCGGACCAGCCCTCAGATCCGGGTAAAAAGCCCTGACCGAGCGAGTGGGCCGTTCGATTAGAGTTGCGCAGCCTATGAGCTTGCATTCGGGAGATGGTGGGTTCGAACCCCACCGTCGGCAGCCCTGAAGATGGTTTCCCGTGGTTTTCCATTTTCACACCAGGCAAATGCTGGGGCTGTGCCTTTATTAAGGCCACGGCCGATACCTTCCCAATTCTAGCCCTTTCCCATCCTTCCGTCGCCGAAATCCTTCGATGTGTTAGCGCGACGTTAAACTAGTAGCAAAAAATCCCTGACATGACCGGAAAATCTAACCCTGGGCCTCCGGGTGAGGAATATAGCAAAATTATTCGTGCTACCGGTTGCAAGGTTTTTGGAAGCTCTGATTGACAGGAATTATTATTGTAGATTAAGTTTCTCATTTAATACACTCGAGTGCACACAAATTTGCCGGCAGCGAATTATTATCATTATTATTATTATTATTATTATTATTATTATTATTATTATTATTATTATTATTATTTGCTATTAGCTTTACGTCGCCCCGACACAGATAGGTCTTGTGGCGACGATGGGATAGGAAAGGCCTAGGAATGGGAAGGAAGCGGCCGTGGCCTTAATTAAGGTACAGCCCCAGCATGCCTGGTGTGAAAGTGGGAAACCACGGAAAACCATCTTCAGTGCTGCCGACAATGGGGTTCGAACATTATTATTATTATTATTATTATTATTATTATTATTATTATTATTATTATTATTATTATTATTATTATTATTATTATTATTATTAGCCCGCCTGAAAGCCATGGTTGTTCGACATTAAATCTTGGAGGTCTGACACCGTGGTTAGGCGATTTGTGCCCCATTGGTGGAAAAAAATATTTCACGATCAGAATGTTGGCCAGCAGGGTAGGGGAGGTGGTGATACACAATTTCTAATAATGAAATTGCATGCCAAAAGCCTGGGTTCAATTCCAAACCTCTCCGTAGTTCAAATGAAGTAAGGGCATATGACGCTAGATAATGGTGATTCCTCCGTCGGATGAGGATGTCAACCCTTGAGCAAACCCCTCCGTGTTATTCAACAAGAGTAGGCTATGTGCTGACATCGGGTTTCACCCTTTTCCAACCTAATTCTCGTCATCATCCTCATCGTCATCATCATCATTTTCTTCACCACATCCAGACACGCAGGTCACCCATGGACATCAGCTAGTGAGACCTGCATTAGGCTTTTGCGGAGGCTACACGAGATCCAATCATTATTTATTTATATGTTTTTATATAAAATTGTATGGTACTCTCAGGAAGAATTTATGCATCGCGTAGAAAACGAGCACCCTTAATTTCAGCAATATAATTGTTATAAGAGAAAAACATAAGGAAGATAAATTAATGTTGGGTCGAAACGAGATAAAGCTAATGCAGAACCGACGTAGAGTATCTTGAATCTTCGCTAACAGTCAGACTCTCAAGATCAAATCATCTCATGTATATGTAAATTATTCTTCTTTGTAGAAAATAGGGAAATAAACCTTTGTATCTGCAATTGAGAAAATTCGCTGTTCTTGAAGTGCTGGGTACTACTAGGTAACATCTGTAATCCCACGTTTCAAGGAGATTTCCAACAACCTCGTTGAGATTATTCACTTCTTGGTTTATATTTCCAACAGAATGCGTTTATGAACGTTTGTCTTGGAAGGATATCTATATATTTGTTAGGCGGTCTGTGTTGCGAGCACGTGAAGGCTGAGAAACGTGTCTACTGCTTACGTACGTCAGTCACCCGAGTGGCTTATGTAATGCTCATCTCCTTGTAGTGACCTCTCCTGCGTGGTCATGTGCTCGTGGTGAGCAACCAACTTGTTAGCATAACAATAAATGTGGAGTACACAGGTTATTCCCTTTACTGTCTTGGCAAGCATGAGTACTTTTACACTATTTTTTCGGGAGAGTATTTCAAATGTTCTTGCAAAATACTCTTTAGTAGAACTATTTTATATAATCTACGCAACATTCTTGAAAAACTATTTATATAAAAATATAATATTTGAACAATTGTAAAATAACTTTGCGGTATGTTTTGTAGTTTGTTGGTCTTTCCGCTTACGATTGTGAATAAATAATGCTAATAAAAATAATAGAAAAATACATGTGTTCAAAGTTAGAGTTGTTATATTCAAAATGCCCAATGAAAGGATGATTATAAACCTAGCTTGTTTTTATCCTTGGATCAACAGTATTCAAAAAACTACAACACCAAGAGGGAATTGGTCGTTAGTGTTGAATGTGGAGATATGAAAGTGAATAATACTAGTTTCAGTTACGCTACTGCTCACATGATCAGTCTTGGACGTATCTTGTCAAGTACTGTCAGTTGCTGAGTTGTCTGGCCGTTCTAGCTGGGTCATAACCATCTCCCGCTTGAAAAGAGGGATAGTCTACTTGCTTGCGTCAGCATGACTACGCTCATTTCGGAAGGGAAGTGTGGTCAGGCGTACGTTGTGTCGACCGTAGATAATGTTGTCCGTTTGGACAGTACCACACTGTCACCACAGAACAGCTGGCGCGGTTTGAGAGGACTCGGATAATTCTTCTGTGAGAAAATGGGTTATCTCTAAGGACTAACTGCACATATCGATCGGCACGCATCTCGAGTACAACATGTAAGCCAGCAATGGCCAAATGAAGGTAAACATGCTTGTACTGTAGACCGGGCACAGGACCGACCCAACAGACAACAATGCGAGAGGATCGGCATATCGTTTGAAGAAATATCAGCGCAAATTTGAGCAACTGTGGCACCCCACGTTACGTGACCGATAGTTGGTAATCGTTTGCTTAAGAGCTCATATAATTACAACATCCTTCTCCATTGACGGATGAGGTAGATCACACTGGGCTGACAAATTTCATAGTGTCTTCTTGGTTATTCATTATACGCTTTTGTCTTGGTCGGAATGATCGTCGCAATCGAGTACGATGATGTACCGCCGAGAGGGACCGAGCTAGTATTATTGCCAAAAGCCTCGTGACAGTCAATTGACTTGGAACTAAATCCAGTGATTATCCCTCTGACTGTGAAAGTTGCAAATCGGATGTTTCAGCAGGACAGTGCTCGTGTTTACACTGTTAGCGTCTCCAGGAAAGCTATCTTCGATATCGCTACATATAATGGCCCGCCAGGTTTTCGGACCTACGCTCTATTGAACAAATGTGAGTGATATGATTCGCCTTAGCCCTAAAGTGTGGACCATCCTCATGGTGCAACAAGTCTGGGCTGCAGTTCCGTAGGAAGTGATAAGGGGCCTAACTGACGCGATGCTTCGAAGAATTCAATGATTTTCCAAACGTGAATACAGAGGGGATAGAACGTGATATTGTATTAGATAAGTTATTGAGGTTATACAGAGGAAAGTGACATCGATCTTTTACAGTCTTCGCCCTATTTTGTAAAAAGAAAATTTAGGTGATTAATTAATTTTAACTGTATTTATTTATTTATTTATTTAT
Organism: Anabrus simplex; assembly: GCF_040414725.1. Lineage (NCBI taxonomy): Eukaryota > Metazoa > Arthropoda > Insecta > Orthoptera > Tettigoniidae > Anabrus > Anabrus simplex. The sequence continues at coordinate 491,024,228 of NC_090265.1, forward strand.
TTATTTATTTATTTATTTATTTATTTATTTATTTATTTATTTATTTATTTATTTATTTATTTATTTATTTATTTGTTTCCATACTCGGATAGAACGATATGTGAACACCTTCATGTACGAGCAATGAGCTGCGTGATGGAAAGAACATATTACTGGAAGCTTCCTTGTTAAACCGATCATGACAGCAGATTCCTCAAATATGTCTTTCTATTATTTTATACCAGAGCCTCTCAAACGCCCAAAATCTCACACGTGCAAACCGCGGCACAGAGGTTCTGCGCTCCGTGCATCGGTCCAAGTCGAGGAGTGCGGGTCTGCACGCTGGCAGTGCCTTCGTAAAAGTTCAGGTCGTACTGTAGCAAGCGCGGGAAAGCAATCAGCTGATCGTTACGGGGGGAGTTTAACAGGTGAGTTAGTTGAGTTACATATTAATTCTTCGCTGTTTTATTGACAGTCGTCACAGTAACAAATGAATTGGTGATAAATGTATCTTCCAACCAGTGTATGACAAACCTTTTGTTAAAACTCAGAGCGAGATATTTTACAAGACAGCCTGTTTCCATTCACACTACCGGGTCAGGAATGGAATGAATTAAGCCCCCATCTAGCGGCGAGGATGGGAATTGTGCCGGCTGCCGAAGCCTCTCGCACCTCTCTGGGGCATTGATTAATGAATGACTGAGTATATTTCCATGTTAGTGATAGACACCGTTGGTGGACTGAGTATAAAAATCTAAATTCGTGAATACCTTCGTAATTATGCATCAAAAAATGTATCGGATTTAAGAAAGTCAAGATGGGAATTTCTATACGTACTGTTATGTACACTGTTTAAACAGAACTAATATTTCCTTAGACTTCGTGAAAAATGTAATTCTATCGAATATGTCCGTGATTATTCCTCGTACAGTAAAAACACATAGAACATAAAAGATTGGACATTATATTTTTATTATGAACAGTTTTTAAATAGAATTTGATATTTCCTGTTTTGTATTTGAATGCCGAATTTGAAGAAATTTGGTTTAGTCTTGATAACGTAACAACCAAAAAAACAAACAAACAAATAAGTAAAAAAAAATCGAACAACCTGATTTCGACTATTGTGTAAGTACCCAATCCGAGATAAAAACTAAATATGAGGCAAAATTTGAAGTGTTAGACAAAAACATATCTCTTTTTTTTTTTTTTTATGGTTGTCTCTACTACTCTGTAGACGCATGCCATAAGAGATTCGAAGTGTCGAGTGTGGCGGTGTTATTATATGTGCTCTCCACCGTACAATACCACATGTATGTATGTGAGAAGTGTTTTGTTTTTGCATTCCATGTACAAGGCTGAACAGTCATCTCTGGCCCCCACTTTTCTTCTGTGCCTGAATACGTAACAAAGGAATGCAAAGCAGTATTGTTTTAATCATTTGCACACAGGCCGTCCTGTTTTGTATGTGAGGTCTTATTGTTTCCCGCCACGCTGATCTTGGCGGAACTCCATCCCCGTGTTAGTAAGTACGGGCCCTTCTGAAGACGCGCTCTGTGCAATATAAACGTCGTAGAGAAACGGTCGTCTGCTTGTTTCAGGACCATTATTGTCGTACTTCAACGGTAAAATCATACTAATAATTTCAATTTACACTTCCATGTTGCTAAATTTACGACGGCAGTCCCGTACGCGTTTGTGTTTGTCATGACTCGTTTATGCATGTGTAATTGAGGTTATGACTGGAAGAGAATTAACCGATAAATATCATCCCCATATGTGTCTGGGAAGTAGCGAGCCTTGTAAAACAAGCCGTTCGTGTATCGTACCCGTCGGTCGGCATTTAAGAAGACGGGAGTATTGAAGTTCCAATTTGTCAGCCTTTCTACCCCTGCGGATCCCTCGCATGTAACTTTTTTTTTTTTTTTTTTTTTTTTGCTACGGGCATTACGTCGCACCACCACAGATAGGAAAGGCCTAGGAGTTGGAAGGAAGCGGTCGTGGCCTTAATTAAGGTACAGCCCCAGTATTTGCCTGGTGTGAAAATGGGAAACCACGGAAGACCATCTTCATCGCATGTAACTACGAGGCCTTCGGTCGATAAATTTCATTTACCTCTGATCTGCATTTATTAAATTTAAATTAAAAATTATTATAATGTGCGCATTTAAATCGCGCTCTGAACTTCGCCTATCGTACCTAAATACTTCTACCGAATTCAGTCTGTAGGGCATGAGGTACAATTGAATAAACCTACAACCTGTTTTCCAGTCATTGACCGGTCAGGGATGGGATAAATGAAGCCTTCAACTTGCGGCGAGGATAGGAATTGTGCCGGCTGCCGAGGCCTGTCGCACTCCTCTGGGACAATGATTAATGAACGACAGATGAAATGAAATGATATTGGAGAGTGTTGCTGGAAGAAAAGATGACAGAAAAGCGGAGTACCCGGAGAAAAACCTGTCCCACCTCCGCTTTGTCCAGCACAAATCTCACATGGAGTGACCGGGATTTGAACCACGGTATCCAGCGGTGAGAGGCCGGCGCGCTGCCGCCTGAGCCTCGGAGGGTCCGAGGTACAATTATACGCAACAAACAACTATATTGTAAACTTCGAAGTTGTTCACTCAAAACACGCATATATAAGAGTTTTGTCACATCGTGTGCTTGGCCTTGAACACCTTTGTATGTGCAATAGATCTGGCATCAGTGCGCCCCATTTAACACGTATTGTCTTTTAAGCTGGAGATGCACAGTTGGACTGTCGCCTAGGTGGTAGGTTCCCTTTCAGTTGTTCCAGTACCTTGGCTTTATGTCGCACCGATACAGATAGGTCTTATGGCGACGATGGGATAGGAAAGGGCTAGGAGTGGGAAGGAAGCGACCGTGACATTAATTAGTGTACAGCCCCAGCATTCGTCTGGCGTGAAAATAGGAAACCACGGAAAACCATCTTCAGGTCTGCCGACAGTAGAGTGTACTTGCGGTGGCCATGTGGCCGTAGTACACATCCTTACGGAGTGCGTGGACCTGGCCGATCTGCGCCGTACGCAAAAACTTCCGAGTAATGATCTCCCTCATTCTACGAGATGACGAGCAATCAGCAGACCTCATCTTCCATTTTATGAGGGATAGTGGCCTGTTTTATCGTGTATAAAAGTGTATTTTATATTTGTTTTTAATTTTTATTTCATTGTTAACAACAAGTTTATTCTATTGACTCTGTTTTAGACTGCCTTTGTGTATGTTTAATTTGCATGTTATTTATGATTTCACTTCAAAGGCAATGCTATATTACACTTTATTACATTTTAATCTATTTTTTAATCAATTTTGTAAGAAAATGAGGCATTGCGAATGAGATCCACTGATTATTCCAAATTCATATTTTTTTCATAACCATTTTATCAAATTATAGTCGGTGCATACATTTTAAAATGTTAATTAGCATTACATTTTGTTTCATCTCGTACCATTAGGGGCCGATGACCTAGATGTTAAGTCCCTTTAAAGAACAAGCATCATATTCATTATTATTATTATTATTATTATTATTATTATTATTATTATTATTATTATTATTATTATTATTATTATTATTATTATGTTTGAACGTCGCACTGACGTATGGAGGGTTTTCGGTGACGGAAGGATGGGAAAGGGCTAAGCTTGGGAAGATAGCTGTCTTGGGCCTTAATAGAGGTACAGACGTTGTTAGCCGTGGTCGGACGTTGCGAACAAACACAGCTTCGCTTGCCTATTTGCGGAGGGTGTGGTTAGTGGTGGTTGTTGACTTGCAAAAGTATGGGGTTGTGCTAGTTACGGAGTAACTTGTCCACCACTGCATTTGTTTATATCGACCTCAAACTCACGACTACATGACGCGAATCGCGCAGCTCGGTAGTAGTAGTAGTAGTAGTAGTAGTAGTAGTAGTAGTAGTAGTAGTAGTTCGGTTTTTCCTTTCTTCAGCCTTTGAAATGATTATCGTGCACGAATTGTAAGCCTTGTCATCTCTATTGAGAGTTCGTCAACGTCTGCTATTGTGACGATTTATTCTGAGATAGAATGATCAAGTCACCACAGTTGAACGTGACGATGTATTGGTGAAAGATGGTATTGCATTTGTCGTTAGCACAGAGATCTCTGGTGTTCTTTGACATAAATCACTTGTCAAGGCCACCTGTTGGGAACAAGTAATGACGAAATCACCTTGAGCGGACAATCAGACCGTTTAAACAAATCATTTTCGCAACTGTGCGAAACATTTGAGTACAGCCAAGTACTGTGCAAACGACGACTCAAGACAGTAATGGAGAAGTTTTTACAACTAAAAAGGAATGAGTGTCGTTTTTTTAAATAGTGGCTTTACGTCGAAGCGACACAGATAGGTCTTGTGGTGATGATGGGATAGGAAAGGCCTAGGAGTAGGAAGGAAGCGATCGTGGCCTTAATTAAAGTACAACCCCAGCATGTGCCTGGTGTGAAAATGGGAAACCACGGAAAACCATCTTCAGGGCTGCCGACAGTGGGATTCGAATCCATTATCTCCCGGATGCAAGCTCACAGCCATGCGCCTCTAACCGCACGGCCAACTAGCCCGGTAGTGTTGTATTTTAATGCCTGCCATTCGTCTAGGAATCTGTAAACTTTCGTCGTTCATTAAATTTTTCATTTCCACATGTTATCTTTCCTGTTGTTAGAATGGACAACTTTTGCACATGAATTATAAAAACACGTAAAATGTTGGATAAAGGTTGTCGAAAGAAGAAGAAAAAGAAGAAGAAGAAATTGGTTTTACGGTTTTCAGAAATGCCGAGGTGTAGGAATTTCGTCCCGTAGGATTTGTTTCTCGTGCTGATAAATCTAGAGACACAAGGCTGGCGTACTTGTATTTGAGCACCTTTAGATACCGCCGGAGTAACAGTGAACCAGGATGGAACGCTTCAATTTAATAGATTATTAGAAAATTAATACTGCAATTTGAACCATGTAAAAACTGAGTGTAACCATTGTCAACTTGGTCTTCCTCTACTTATCTTACTCTCCATGGCCGAGTCCATTCTTCTTCTTCTTCTAGATAACCTTTCCGCCTACATTCGTCTCACATGGCCCCACCACCGAAGTCGGTTTGTGCGTGCAGCTTCTGCCACTGTTTCCACCATTTTGTACCAACAATCATTCTTCCTACTTTGTTACTTCTGACTGATGACTTGAGAGATACTACAGATTTTAATACGGAATGCTGAGAATTAACCCTGAAAAAACCTGTCTAACCCGTCAGTAAATCTGCTGATACGGGTTTCTCGTATTAAACACTCTTTATCCCTACCTACAGCGCCTCAATCTCCAGCACAGGAGGTGAGTACCTTACCAACTATGTAGCTGACCTATTAATTTTTTTAAGATTTATGAAGGTTCTTATTTAAGTTAATAATGCGTAAGATATCTGTGTTAGTAGATGAGTGAAGTGGAAAGATATCCGTTAAGGGCCCACATTTCTGACGTGTATTATTATTATTATTATTATTATCATCATCATCGTTGTCGTCGCCATATGGCCTCAGTTACCGTGTGCAGACATTTTAATCTGACGCCATCTTGGCTGCCTGCTCGTCAATTTCGATGTTCCGTTTTACTCTCTCAGACGGCAGAATAGCAATGATCTCCTTCCTGAGCGACCTTTGGTACCTGTGACACTAAATTCAGTATTATGAAGTGGAAACTCATATAACATTCTGCAGTGCAAAGTATTTTGCTGTATGGAGCGTGGAAAGTTAATCGACAACAGGAAAACAAGTTACTAGCCACAGAGGTGGAATTTTGAAGGAGAGTATCTAGAAAATCAAGGTTGGATAAAGTAAGGAACGGTAAAATCAGAGAAATGTGGAGAAATAGAAACATGCTTTGGCAAGGAGAAAAAACTGAAAATGGTTTTGACACGTGAAAAGGATGACAGATGACAGAATTCCTAGGTTGATGCTAAACTGGAAAACTGAGGGTAACAGGAAATGGGAAAGTGTATGTAATAGTCGATTGATGATATACGAAGAGGAAGACACAGAAGATAGGAAGTTGTGGAGGAGTTAACTATTAAGATCTGGGTTGTAGGAGAACTACTATATCGTAGAAAATTCCTAAATAGAAAAATAGTAGCGGCAGTAATAATCTCATATCAATATTTACGAACAAGAAGACATCTCATTAACATATTACGTTTGAACCAACGGAATTATTCCACTCTCATGACTTCATTTTACTTATCAACCACACAGTATTCTAATTTTAATATACGTTTTCACGGATATACTTCAACATCTCAGCTCTACTGCTCGACCTATATGCATGCCGTGAATGTCCTTTTCATTCCTCTGCCATAACTTATTCTTAAAATTGCTACCCCATTTTTAATCTTAGTAATTTCTACCGCCAACTGTGTCGATGATATCGAGTGACTGAGGCTGATCCCAACTCTCTCCTGCTTCCTTCCGGTCTACATGTTTGAATCTCTCCTTCATGAATAACATGAGGAAATGTTGACGTCCTTCCTTCCTTTTTTCTGGCAGAGAAAGGAGTTTTCTCGTCTTTGATATGAGCTACTCCACGCTAAGAATACAGCAGGGTAGTCAGTATAGAAGAGGGGCTGCCTGGCCGAGGCGGTAAAGGTGTGCTCGGTTCGCCTGGAAGGACGTGGGTTCGAATCCCCGTCAGGAAGTCGTAAAATTTAAGATTTCCACTTCCGGAGGTGTATATGGCCCTGAGGTTCACTCAGCCTACATAAAAAATGAGTACCAGGTTAATTCCTGGGGGCAAAGGCGGCCGGGCGTAGAGCTAACCCCATCACTTGCCGCGGTTAACAATGGTGGAAGCCTTTACCTTCCACTCCTCCAAGGGCCTTCATGGCCTGTACGGAGGTGTCCTTGTCTTTTAGTCAGTATAGATAGCCACTGCTCTGTCACATATATTCAAGCATGGGAATTTTGTCCAACAACAATTGACCGGGAGAAAATAGAAAGTGAGAAAAAGTTACTTCTGGAACGTCGATCTCGTACTTCTCATTGCGTATTTGCTAGACTTGAGATAAATACGCCACTAATATAGTGACGGTTCATTCTAGTCCTTATTAATTGGATTATACATATAAATAAAACTATATATTTTTCTGTACACTTCATATCTTTGTCTCATAGTTATCATCTCAATTTAGGTGTATGCAAGTCGAAAGGAGGTTTAGTTTAGTGTCTGTTTGTCTACTATAACATAGTGAAAGAATTACTTGAAACTGTGTATTTACGTTTAGGGATAGCTGGGTTGTGCAGTAGGCTATATTGTATATTACGTCTTTGATGTGCAGTGGCGTAGCAGTATTAGGGGGCCGAAACAGGAAATATAAACGTCCAATTATCTTCACATTTATCGAATTTATCTATAATCTGCACTTAACAAAACTTGTAGAACATTCATTTTCCAGTTTTTATGTCCCATTCATTTTTAACGTGTCGTAGAGTTGCCTAGTCCATCAACTACGATCATCACTGACGTGGAAATATTAACCCACTAGCGTCGGGTGATGCAGCTATCTTAAATAAACACTCAAGGTAACTGACAATGTTAACATATTTTATATTTGTCTATCGCATAATGACATTATATCTGTTGTTTATAATAAAACGGAGCAAAACTGCTTTGACAGATTGGTCTGTTAACTACCGTAGATTCAGTAGAGCTGCTAACAGTGCCTTCAGGAAGGTCATATGAGGAGAAATATATTTGTAGAACAATAATTAAGATTCCAGTGGCTTCAGAGATAACTGAACAAATTCACCGAGGTACACATGTACATCACTCGTTCCTCCTTGTCGTAGAACGGGCATGACTCTTTCCTAAGCTATGTTTGTCATTCTGCAATGAGTTGCATAAGTGCGTGAAGAAATGCCATTACTTACAAATTACTTATTAACAAACAAATTACTTATTAAATTATCCATAATTGTATTCCAGTACATAAAACCAGACGGAAATTTGAAACTTGCAGCGACTTGCAGACATATTTTTCATGATGAACCTTTACGAACAATCGGTTTGTCGTTGTCTTTCTGTTTTTAAGGTATTAATGTGATGCCCGATCGAGGTCCGTGACATATGAAGATGCTTTAAATGAGACAACTTCGAACTCCAAGTACGATAAAGAACTCTTGTGAAAGAAAATTACTACTTGTTGCCGTCTCTTAAAATCTGTGGCAATAAAGGAACGTTAAACAAAAACATTGTGATAATATTCAAGCTATTTTCAGCGTTTCTTCTCAGTGTAGTTGTGGGTTGGTCAAATGATCGCACTCGTTGATTTTTTGATGGTAAAGGTCTATGTCTCCTCTAGTGTACTGCCTTGCCTTTTTTTAATGCTATTTATTTGGGGCGTCGACCGAAGAAGATCTTTTGCCCCTACTTTGCACCATATGTCGTGAACCTGCGTGTATTTGGAAATGGCGGAAGTGTAAAGTGTTTAATGTGGGAAAAGAAATATTAGGGACGACACAAATACCCAGTCCCCAGGCCAGGAATATTAATCATTTACAATTAAAGAGCCCTGACCCGGCCGGGAATGGAACCCGGGGCCGCCGGGTGACAGGCGGGGCCAGACCTGCCTTGCCTTACAAAGGAAGTAACTCAATACCGAGCAGGTGTCTTGAAACAGAGCTCTGCGTTTGGGAGGCAGTCGGCTATCCTCGCCATCGATTGTCCTGAGAATGGTTTTCCGTGGTTTTCCACTTTCCTCACTAAGGCGAATGCCTGGACAGTTCCTTTTATAGGCTACGGCCGCTCCCCTCTCACCTTTTCCGCACCTCAAATCACCGCAACACATCTCCTGACCTCAGAGAGGGCGTCCGTCACCCTCTAGGAGGCCCACTGTACCCCATCAGTAGCAGTGAGTCAACGGTGCACAGCCGCGAATGTCTTTGACGACTCCCTCCGCTGTCACACTGGAGTGAAACGCTGATAATTTCACAACTGAAACAAACCTAAAGAGCTTAAATATTTTAGTAGACCAGGCGAGTTGGCCTTGCGGTTAGGAGCGCGCAGCTGTGAGCTTGCATCCGGAAGATAGTGGGTTCGAGTCCCACTGTCGGCAGGCCTGAAGATGGTTTTCCGTGGTTTCCCACTTTCACACCAGGTAAATGCTGGGGCTGCACCTTAATTACGGCCACGGCCGCTTCCTTCCAACTCCTAGGTCTTTCCTATCCCATCGTCGCTGCAAGACCTACCTATCTTTGTCGGTGCGACGTTAAGCCAATTGAAAAAAAAAAATAGTATTCGCAATCAGTGAATTTAAATTATAGTTCCCTTCTCCGAACTTAATTTTTAACATTATTATCATGTATGTCTACACAACTAGCTAGTTCAGGACGTTTGCCCACTGGATGCATTGGTTTACATCAAGGACTCAGGAGACAGAAGAGTTTTGAAAATGTAGTTTTTAGTTTCCACTTGATGTTGGCTGATGTAGCTGTCTAGATAATATGGTTACCTGGTCCATGTTTGTCGTAAATTCACTGTTACAAGTTTCTACAGTACAACTCGAATGCGTTTTCCATCATTCTGATGCCAGTAGTTCCCCATAAGTCGCCATACGACATATGACATCTTAAAAAAAAAAATCGAACAATATTTCCAAGTAACTTTTTTCAAATTCACATTTTACGACAAACGTTTTCCCATTTCCTGGCTCCACAATTTTCTCACTTTTCTTTTCTTTAACATATACTTGTTGAACCTACTGAGACAAATTATATTTCATCTTATAAGATGTACTACAACGCCGAAATCCAGAGCGATACCAACTTATTAGCCGCGCAACACGGCGGTCTGGTACCTTCAAGACGGCAGGACTATTGCATTACCCGGTGACGTTATAACGCGGTCAGTGGTGGTGGTAATTTTTTTTTTTTTTTTTTTTTTTTTTTTTTTTTGCTAGTTGCTTTACGTCGCACCGACACAGATAGGTCTTATGGCGACGATGGGATTGGAAAGGCCTAGGAGTTGGAAGGAGCGGGCGTGGCCTTAATTAAGGTACAGCTCCAGCATTTGCCTGGTGTGAAAATGGGAAACCACGGAAAACCATCTTCAGGGCTGCCGACAGTGGGATTCGAACCCAATATCTCCCGGATGCAAGCTCACAGCCGCGTGCCGCTGACCGCACGGCGGTAATTGTTTTAAGAGGAAGTACAACTGGGCAACCATCCTGTATTAACACTAATCGGAAGGAAATTGGAAGAGGTCCGACACTTCGAGAAATGAAAAGAAAAAGGAAGGGCCACAAAGGGCGTGAAAATGAAAGGATTCCTAGGCCACACAAACCTAACACGGTCGGGGTTGGAAAAGAACAAGTGAAGACAAGGGAGGTCGGATAGGAAAGATGAAAGAGAGGAGCCTGACGCAAGCAAGTGGAAGCAATGGCGGGCTCCGCTAGGGGAACCGTGGGTACCAACCCACGCTCCAACCTTCAAGAGTCCGTGGTCCGCCCTTCAGTCGCCTCTTACGAAAGGATGGGGATACCGTCGATGTATTCTACAACCCTCACCCGCAGGGGGATTTAACGAGGTCAGACTCCTGCTGGTAGATAAACTGATTCTTCTTCTTTAAAGTGATATATTGAACACTGTCATAACAAGAATTGTTTATAAATTATTTCAGTTTTAAGACTTTCATGATTTTATAACGCTCACCGTTCTAAGTAGCCCTCAGTTCCGAAACTATAGACATATTCTACATCAAGAGTCGCCATACGATTTTATGTCATCTTTCCAAAAAAATCGAACACTCTTTATTTCCAAGTAACTTTTTATCCAGTTCACATTTTTCTGTCCATTTGTACCATTCCGTATTTCCTACTGCTTGTATTCCCAAGTCGAATTTTCTACTGCAATGTTCCAAAATTGTTTTCATCTCCATATTTGTGCTGTACTGATTATCATTGATTTACATTTCTCGCCTCTTTTACTCAGTCTAATAGACTGGCACTTCCGTTATTATTTGCACTTTTGGAGACTAAAGAAGAAGCTGCACACAGTCAAGTTCTCAGTAGTGTTTTAGAACTAGCAGGAAATGTTTGCTTTGAAATAATAATGCCGTCAGGAATAATGACAAAGTTTGATTTGGCAATTATTAATACCGTAAATAACAATTTTAGTGTTCGAGTTCGAGCTTGCTTTTTTCATTGAAGGCAAGACGTGTTTCGACTCGTGCAGTCTGAAGGACTACAGCAAATACACTAGTATCCAAAAGTTAAGCATAAGTTACGAGTAAGCAGGGCAACAGGAAATAGACCCCAAATCGCACGACATATGCACCTACCAACCTTACGTGTTCGCTCTGTATAGGAAAGGACTAGCGGCGTAACCACAAGGTAAACACAGCCAGTGCCTGCGCCCCATATTCCCTCAGTCGTGTTTGCCCTGTTATAGTATGCGGAGTGTAGCCTCGTGGTGAACGTGACAACATAATGGCACAACGACGCCATTTGGACCCCGTTTTGCAGGATAGAATACTCGGCCGCTTGGAAGCAGGCCAGACACAGACCGAAGTCGCCGTATCCTTGAATGTGCCACAAAGTGTCATTTCCAGGCTTTCGAGACACAGGAGATGTTAGTCGTAGGCCAATACCAGCTCGATCAAGGGTAACCACCCCTCAACAGGACCGATATCTGGCCTTAACCTCCGGACGAAATCGGAGTACACCTGCAAGGCAATTGTCGGCGGAGCGTGCAGCGTCTCAGGGGTTGCCGTTTCCCGGCAAACTGTGTACCGGAGGCTCAGAACAGCAGGGCTGTTTGCCCGACGTCCAGCGGTGTGCATCCCGCTCACTCCAGCACAGAGACGGGTCAGTTTACTGTGGAGCCGCCAACATCGAAACTGGACCATGAATGAATGGAGGCATGTGCTCTTCACAGAGGAATCCCGCTTCAGTTTGCAAAACGATTCCCATCGCACATTAATCTGGAGAGAACCGGGTAGCCGATACAACCACAGGAACTTCGTGGAACGGGACCAGTATGGTGGTGGTAGCGTCATGGTGTGTGGCGGCATCGTGTTGAATGGCTACGGACCTGCACGTCTTCATGGGTGGTCCGAGGAACACTGTTAACGCTCGGAAATACAGGGGTGAGGTACTGAGACCACATGTTCGACTCTTCAGAGGTGCGGTTGGTCCAGACTCCCTCTTAATGGAAGATAATGCACGACCGCACCGCGCTGCTCTGGTGGATGTATTTCTGGCGGGGGAAGACGTTCATCGCATGGACTGGCCAGCGAGGTCTGCGGATCTGAATCCTATAGAACATTCCTGGGATGCATCGGGGAGGCGAATTGCATCCCGTCAGCCTCCACTAAGGACCCTCCAAGACTTTCGCATTGCCCTTTCGGAGGAATGGGATCGACTGCCACAAGAGCTCTTGGACCATCTGATAGAGAGCATGCCACGCCGCTGCGAAGCGTATGTGGCCGTTAGGGGTAACCATACACCCTATTAACAGCATATTTTGTTGTGGAAGACATTGCCAAGTTTTGTTAGTTGTTGTCAAAGGTGTATCTGAGCTATCAGAACCTTTCTGACACCTTTTGTTTTGGACAAGTTGTGTGACATGGTGTGTGAGTCAGCTTCCGTTTGTTCAGCAATCCGTCTGACATTCCTATCAGGCGGTATGGCCTCGTTTAGTGATTATGCTTAACTTTTGGACACTAGTGTACAGTATATGCCAATCCTGAAGGTCGTAGCATTAAGATAGCTACACAAATGATATGTGCACTTGCTTTTATACCAATGGCAGACGTGGCGCAACAATATGGTATTTGTTAGAAGATACTCGTGAAGAAGCTATGCCCATAGCCGAATATTTTGAATGTAATTATAGTGAGGCAGATAGGCTGGAGGTCGTTATCGAAGGGCCACTAGTGCTGAATTCTCTCCAGAGATATGGAATCAGTATGAAACAGTACCACAGAATTCATCAAGAACGAACAATTTATCCGAAGTATTTAGTTCTACACACCGTGGAAGCTTCACTTCTAATTTATCTGAAGGGTGGCATAACCGCTTTCGAGTAGTCGTAGGCCGCCAACATCCTTACCTTTATATGTTTCTAAATGAACTTCAGAAATAAGGTAAATCCGGGACAGATGCCGCCCCGGTAGAGATGCCGCATACACTGTAGCTAAAGGTTCCCATCGTTACAGCTAGATGGCAATATGTGTGGTTTTTCAGTTTCTAAGGAAGAACTACTGTCTGCGAGTGTGACGAAATTTGCTCGTATATTACGCCAATTATAGCCGATATCATGAGGCGAGAACATGTTTCCTCCTGACAAAGTTTTTGCGTGTGTTAATTTATTGTATATTAAGTTGGCTTCAAATGCTTAAATCAGACGTTTTTAGTACAGTAGACGTCAGAAACATAACTGTAGTTGAGAGTAAGCTAATTTTGGGCCATGATAGCCTTGAGGTATGAAAACAGGAGGGTGCGGCGTCTCTCCCTGACAGTTGGCCTTCGGACTGAGCAGCGGTCGCTGTGCAGGCCAGAGCCATTTCAAGGGTGTTAAGTGCCGTGGGGTTTTATATAACACAGTGAAGAATCCATTGCACATGCACATTTATAGTAAATCGAAATTAAAATATGATTTTAATGTTGTAAATTATCAGATAGATTTTTTCCATTGAATGATTATATTATGTGGATATAATTGTCTTGTAGTACGTTCTAGTGTTCGGTTATATTAAAGTTGAAGAAATTGGCTTAAATTTGATTTTGTCATTAATTATTTTACTCGCGGCATCTCTTCCGAGCAAAGTCGGCATCTATACCGGGATCCAGGGAGAGACGCCGCAGATGCAATAATTCCTTTGTTCATTCCTTTCTCCCATTTACTTTCAATTGCCAATATTTTGTTCATCCCTGATCAAATGTACATGTTTTCAAATTATGCTCGATGAATTTGCAACAATTTTTAAAGTAAATATACCGAGATATAACAAAAGACATAAAAAGTGCGGCAACTCTCCCGGAATTACCCTAACAGTCGAACACGGAGTCCATGATAAACCAGCTATAAATGGGTCCGAAATGAACAACGGAAATTTAATAGTGTTTCCAGATATGAAGAATAAAACGAGAGAAATGAGATCATGACGTGTCCTCGAGTTATTGGCCTTTATCCGTCGTAAATTGTGACTTGACAGTGTTCATGAACAATTTATGTATTGAGGTTTTCTATTGGGAAATCGGTTAAATATTTTGGAAAATGTATGCTCTGGGAATATTTGCTTTTGGGAAATTTATCGCTACCTAATCCTTCTAATCCTACCACCTTAGAGGTTTCTACTTTTACGTTGTCGTTTAATGGTAAGGTTTGGAATATGTCATTAGCGGTGACTTGTAGGCAAAAAACTAAACTGGTTTCAGGTAACAACTTTTCATTGAACAAAATAAGAAGCTGTTTCGGTCCACAGGGAAAATGGTAATTGGAGAAAAGTGTTCCCCAGCGTTAAATACACCACTGGTAATGATGGTATCCATGCAGGAGAATGATGACTATCTATCTACAACACACGCCATAGTTCCTCCGCAAAACGTAAACACATCGGTACTGTGTGGAGATGAGAAGAATGCAAGCATGAGGAATGTGGCCTGCAAGCACTAACTTCCTGTTCTGTCCAGACAGATTGGCTCTTATCTGCTGCACGAAAACATTGACTCACACTTTGCAGTTTGCTGGATTACAACTGACAAGAGCGAACAGCTGCCAGTAGAAAATAATATAAAGTCGCCTGGGTAGTAGTGGAGTTGCTATGGTAACCATTGCATCACTGACTCTGCTGGTGAAAATCCCTTCGCCCCGTGCCTCACCAGGCATGTGCATTCTTCTGGTCTCCCAATACAGCACGCCACACCTCGACGACATGTCAGCTGTTACTAAAGCCAATCAGTTCTTTCAAGCATTGAGTGCGTGGTTTAATGGGTCTGAGTTGCTGGTATTACTCTAATAAAGGAAGTTCCGTCTAGGAATGGAGTTCCTGTAATAGTTCGAGGCATTTCATGGGCGTTACAATGATCAATTTTGCAGCGCGCATCATCTGGAACAGTAAAGTGCTTAAGAAAATTCAGTGCGAAAGATTCGCAAATCAACACAACAAACACGGCTTTGAAGGAAAAATCAAAACAAACACGTGTCATGCTGGAATAAATGTGATGCTGTATGGCAGAAATCCTTAATAGTAAAATATTACTTGTAGAGTTTGTAAAGCCGGGCTGAATGGCTCAGACGGTTGAGGCGGTGGCCTTCTGACCCCAACTTAGCAGGTTCGATCCTGGATCAGTGAAAGTGCTCAAATATGTCAGCCTCGTGTCGGTAGAGTTACTATCACGTAAAAAAAAAAATTTTCCGGACTAAATTCCGGCACCTGGGCGTCTCCGGAAACCGTAAAAGTAGTTAGTGGGACGTAAAGCTATTATTATTATTATTATTATTATTATTATTATTATTATTATTATTATTATTATTATTATTATTATTTACCGAGCTCGATAGCTGCAGTCGCTTAAGTGCAGCCAGTATCCAGTATTCGGGAGATAGTGGGTTCGAACCCCACTGTCGGCAGCCCTGAAGATGGTTTTCCGTGGTTTCCCATTTTCACACCAGGCAAATGCTGGGGCTGTACCTTAATTAAGGCCACGGCCGCTTCCTTCCCAGTCCTAGCCATTTCCTGTCCCATCGTCGCCATAAGACCTATCTGTGTCGGTGCGACGTAAAGCCAATAGCAAAAATATTATTATTATTATTATTATTATTATTATTATATGCGAATAAGCCCATTAAGACTAGGCAAAGTAGGCTACTTAGAGGCGTGCATTTGCCTTCTGCTGTGTCCATTTTTCTTTCATTCTGTTACTGTGGACTTCCTTTCTTTCTTCAGACCAGGTTGGTCCAGACTTCTTCTTTGGTCTTTCCTCTTGGTCAACTTGCCATTTGTGAATTTTGATTCTGGATATTACCGTGTTTTGGACATCTGCTGCTGTAATTCCTGCCTGTTTCAAATCGTTTCTAATTTCGCCAATCCTAGCTTTACTCATCTTTTCATAGAATTCGACTATTTGTTTTGTAAGTCTGCCTGGATGCATTCTTTTAATATGACCATATAATGTTAGCCTGCGTTTTCTAATGCCACTGTGAATATTTGTGTATTGTTCGATTTTCTTGTCTGCCTCTTAAGTTAGTATTGTCCGTTGGTAAGTTTTGGGCTAAGAATTTTTCTTATGATTTTGCGTTCCTTTTTCTCGTTGTTTTCAATGTCTGCTTTCCTGTTCAAAATTAGCGTCTCTGATCCATAAAGGCATTCTGGTTTAATAACTGTATTGTAATGTCGTCTCAGTTTTTTATGATTGGAGATACATTATATGTTATATATATTTTGGGTTAGTCGATTTGCAGTTTCCACCTTTTGGCATCTAATTTCACTGGCTTTTGTTTCGAGTCCATTTTCCTTAATTGTTTCACCAAAGTACTTAAATTGTATACTCGTTTAATTTTGCCATATTTTATTTCCACGAATTTTGGTACATGTTTGTCGTCTTTTCAATAGATATCTGAAGGCCGACTCTTTCAGCAATTTATTTCCGAGCTTCAGTCTGGTTTTGGGCTGTTGAAATGTCTCGGGTTAATATTGCTAGGTCGTCTGCAAATGCTAAGCAATCTATCACTAGTTTTCCTCTTCCTAAAGTGAATGATTGGTGAATTTTGAGGACCAATTTCCGTTTGCGCGATTCTTGTATCTACTTTCTCAAGGACGCAGTTGAAGGGCAAGGGCGGAAGTAGATATCCTTGTCTTACACTCGTTTTGATTTCAAATGGATCTGAAGTTTCCCCCAAAAATTTAACCTTGGACTTCGTGTCTGTCAGTGTCTGTTTTATGATTGAAAGTGTTTTCAAGTCTAAACCGTGTTCTTTCAATATTTGAAAGAGAGATTTGCGATCATCTGAATCACAGGCTTTTTGAAATTAACAAATGTGCAGACTAATTTTTTCCTACAAATTCTCTGATGTCTTTTTTTTTTTTTTTGCTAGGGGCTTTACGTCGCACCGACACAGATAGGTCTTATGGCGACGATGGGATATGAAAGGCCTAGGAGCTGGAAGGAAGCGGCCGTGGCCTTAATTAAGGTACAGCCCCAGCATTTGCCTGGTGTGAAAATGGGAAACCACGGAAAACCATCTTCAGGGCTGCCGATAGTGGGATTCGAACCTACTATCTCCCGGATGCAAGCTCACTCTGATGTCTTAGGATTAGCTTTAAGTTCAAGATTTGCTCTGGGCACGATCGACCTGTCTGAATCCTGTCTGATATTCTCCGATTGTGGTTCTAGTTGTTGTTGTTGTGCTCTATCAAGAAGAGATTGGGATAGAATTTTGTATGCAACCTATACTGGTTAGATTCCTCCTCTTATTATTATTATTATTATTATTATTATTATTATTATTATTATTATTATTATTATTATTATTATTATTATTATTATTATTATTATTATTGGAGACTGTGTACACATTATAGTGCTTGTTTTTTTTTTTTTGCATTCTTATAGTAGAAATATGTGTAATTGTTAATTCCTTCTCAGCGACGACCCCCTATATAATAAATATTACACCGCCAGGCATAAATGAATTAAGGTAAAGATAGATATAAACATTTCCGCAGATATACTTGTTTTTACCAGGCATTACGCTGCTTGTCACCTCAGGTCTTCACTAACTCCATGAATGTTGCGACAATGCGAGATTTACGGCCGGTATGGGAATAAATCACCTGCGGTCACGTATTCCTCCGTCGTTTCTATTACTTTCGCAACATTTAGTGCTAGAAGGAGGTAAAGAAACGACAACGACTATTGTTTTATTCATCCATAGCTCTACTTTTTGTGTTGACTGACTGGAAGGTGTCCTGTTGTTAAGATCTGACCTTTGGTTTGAGAACGCGCTGGCCTGACAGGCTGGGCATTTGAAGTTGTTGAAGGCGGGAGAATGCGGTCGACAGACGAGCTCGACTCACACTATCTCTCTCCTCTTCCTAAAGAATCACAGCCTACTTTCTCCCTTTATTCTTCTTATCCTCCTTATTTTATTTTTTATCATCGCCGAATTCTTTCATTTTTCATATCCATTCACAAAGAAGATTTCTAACTCCAGTGATAACTTCCCACCACTGTCGGCCTTAGAGATTACCATATGAATGGGGAAGGAAGGGAATCAGGATGTGCCTGTGATGAATAAGTTTCTTCCTGAAATAGGTACAGTTCATTCTCGCATTTTAGCGGTATTCTGGTGAAACTGCTTGTAGCCTTGGTAGGCTGTGGCCCAATTTATTGTGAAGTTTTCTTCCTGAAGTAGTGTCATTACTTGCCCTCACACTTACGAACATGGTGGGCTAATCGTGTTGATGGGCGGGGTCGAATATTTCACATCGCTGAGTATCTGCTTTAAAGTGGCACTAACCGACGAATAGTTCAATTCGCTCGTGTTCCAGTCGTATGTTATGATCAGAACAACTGTTTCAGTTGTAATGAAAATGTATACGCATTGATAATTAAGCTCACTTTTCAAGACATAGTGGTTAAACTCCTGAAATAAAACATATCTACATTATACATGTGCGAATTCCTAAGCCTTAAACTTTTTAACAAAATGTGCATTAATGTGAAAAACTAATGCACGAAACAATTGGATTATCTTGATAGGTTTTTGCTTTAATCTGATGAAGTATAAGAATTGTTTCCTTTGAGAAATAAATTCATAGCTTTGAAGTTTATCTTGGCTGCGGCGTTTTTTGGAGGTGGGGAGGAGGATTTGAGGGGAAGTGAAATACTAGAGTAACAATGTTTCATTGGATTGTGATCTGTGCATTATCTGTGTCTAATTTGAAATCATGTTCTTCAATAGTTAGCTCATAAATTTACCTGAATCCAGACCTCCGAGGATGGCAGTTATCTCTAACCATTGCGCTACGTAGCTGGACTATCAGATAAAGGACGAGAAAGCTCACGAAAGACGGGCCAGTGAAATACTATGAACATCTCGCAAACCTAATACCGTCGGAATCGCAGAAGAACGGGAGTTGCCCAGGAAAGGTGGAAAGAGAAAGATTACAGTAAGATGCCTGGTAAGTAAGCGGAAGTAATGCTGGCACTGGTGCCGTACCTTGGTCGCCACACAATCCTTACTGGGTGAGAACTCTGATAGGGTTAGTGTTACTGACCGTTAATGATTATTATTATTTTTATTGTTATTACCATAGCTATTGTTTTATTTTAATAATTTGGGACATCTATGGTTAACAGTTCCACATTTTTATGTGTTAGAGGCATATCTGATGACCTGAGTTTTTGATGTGTTCGTAATTGTGTATGTAGAAATAATATTGATGAAGTGTCGTTAAGGCTTGAAGTAGGCAGTTTACCAGCATTTCCTTATATAGTGAGCGGGGTAAATGTCCTCAAAGCACCTCTGTAGTTGCGAGTAGTGAGTAACAAAACAGCTGGGCAAAAATCACACTCAAGGAGCATCTGCCAGCGCCAGGTTCACACTTGGAATATCTGAACGGTGCAACTTTACAGTCCTATGGTGGAGTGTAAGCTGTCGTGCTCAGCTACGAAGACTTATTCTGTTCTACTATACTACGCCGCTGGAAATTTTCAAACGACTTACTAATTATCTCTCTTAGTACATTCAGTTCACTTCAATTCCAGAAACCGGGTTAAATTGCTCAGACGATGGAGCTCTGGCTTTCTGAGTCCCAGTTAGTGGGGTCGGTCCCTGCTTAGTCGGGTAGTACTTGGAATTTGAAGTTGCTCAGATACGTCAGCCTCGTATCGATCGTTTTACCGGGATATAAAAATCTCCTGCGAGACAAATTCTGGCCCCTCGATGTCTCCAAAAACCCATAAAAGTAGTGAAAATCTATAATACTGTGTTTAATGATTCCAGCGGAAAAGAATTTACTGTTGCCTGTTGTCAAAGTTGGCCACGAAAACCAAGCATTACTGCGGAGAATGTCGCCGCCACACTAGTGACGTGGCACTCCAAAATCTGCTGGCCATCTGGGCTTGACAACAGCAGTCTTGGACAAGTCCTTGTCCTAAATGGGATGTATGTGCCATGGGTTTTTCGAAATTAAAAATTAAAATACTTCGGCCATCTTGACCAACATCCGACTGTGAACATTTAGACAGAACCTGTGCGCATGTGGTGTTTGTAATGGTATGTTTAATTTTAAAGAAGTATTTCTAGAATTTCTAAAGAAGTAGCTGTGTGTTCTTTCCCGGCATTCGGCTAGAGTTTGAGTGAGAAACCAATGAGGTTAAATTAATATTATTTGATTTAACTGTTTTTTTACAGCTGTCTTTACGTCGCATCGACATACATAGGTCTTACGGCGACGGTGGGTTAGGAAAGGGCTAGGAGTGGGAAGGAAACGGCCGTGGCCTTAATTAAGGTACAGCCCCAGCATTTGCGTGGTGTGAAAATGGGAAACTATGGAAGACCCACGAACCCATTATCTCCCGAATACAAACTCACAGCTGCGCGCCCCTAACCGCACGGCCAACTTGCTCGGTTTAACTTTCCTTAGTAGTGGCGAAGTTTGGACTCGTGGTATTCTTTTACTTAACCACATTACAGTAAAAAATTATAAAAGCTTGCAATATTCAAAGAGTCACTTAAATAATATTACACATACAGAGTGATTGTAAGACTGAATGTGATCAACGTTTAGTATGTTGTGCGGGAAGGCAAACTGATCATCTTTCCAGAGGGAACGTCCAGAAATGCCTGGTTTGGGGCGCTGTAGGGCATCAAAGTTTGACGATTGGCGTGAGTTTCACATTTTGTTAAGAAATCTCTACATTAAATTACAAAAGAGATTCAAATTGTTTACACTCAATCTCGAAATGTCGGATCACACCTCATACAACTCTGGGCACTTCACCAAGACGTTACGGTACAGTGGCGCCACTGAATATTACATTTAAATACTGCTACTAATATAATATTTATAAAATTGGTTTTACACAGTCGAACCTCGGCTCAGAAAATCGGTGTTCTACCGTCTGACCCACTCTGGCCGGCCCAGTGGCATTATAACTCATGGGGATCATTGTAAGTATCTAGGTGTTAATATAAGTAAAGATCTTCATTGGGGTAATCACATAAATGGGATTGTAAATAAAGGGTACCGATCTCTGCACATGGTTATGAGGGTATTTAGGGGTTGTAGTAACGATGTAAAGGAGAGTGCATATAAGTCTCTGGTAAGACCCCAACTAGAGTATGGTTCCAGTGTATGGGACCCTCACCAGGATTACCTGATTCAAGAACTGGAAAAAATCCAAAGAAAAGCAGCTCGATTTGTTCTGGGTGATTTCCGACAAAAGAGTAGCGTTACAAAAATGTTGCAATGTTTGGGTTGGGAAGAATTGAGAGAAAGAAGAAGAGCTGCTCGACTAAGTGGTATGTTCCGAGCTGTCAGCGGAGAGATGGCGTGGAATGACATTAGTAGACGAATAGGTTTGAATGGCGTTTATAAAAGTAGGAAAGATCACAATATGAAGATAAAGTTGGAATTCAAGAGGACAAACTGGGGCAAATATTCATTTATAGGAAGGGGAGTTAGGGATTGGAATAACTTACCAAGGGAGATGTTCAATAAATTTCCAATTTCTTTGAAATCATTTCGGATAAGGCTAGGAAAGCAACAGATAGGGAATCTGCCACCTGGGCGACTGCCCTAAATGCAGATCAGTATTGATTGATTGATTGATTGATTGATTGATTGATTGATTGATTGATTGATTGACCTGCCATGACCTGCCATGACACTAGCTCTTTTTCCAAATAAGTTTGTTACGTAAGACTGAACCGAAGGATGGAATAATACATGTGAGATGCGGAACTGCGTGGATTGGAACTCTTAACTGTAGAACGTTTTTGCGCCGTCAGTGCTTATCTTGAAAACGGTAGCAAACTCATTACGCGCGTTTTTCCCGACTACTTTGTCACGAAGCATATTGTTACGTGTGTTCCTATGACCTCATTTTCTTGCTACTGTTGTGAGAAATGGGCTACCACTGTTTTCAGGTAGTTTATTATACACTTTGTCGGTTATCAAATTTAGTGCATTATAACTAGGAGTACCATGCCTGGCATTAGTTTGAGAAGCAGCTTTTTAAGCTCGTGATCTTGAATTTAATTCTGGTTCAAGTAGGCCTAATGGCATTTTAGGGAACTTAAGATACACCAGCCAGGTCTCAGAAATTACCAAAACTTTAAAGGAACTCCTGCGGTGGAAAGAGAATCTAATATCTTTAGGACTCAATCATTTGTAAAAAATGTAAAATGATGATGATAATAATAATAATAATACCGAGCTCGATAGCTGCAGTCGCTTAAGTGCGGCCAGTATCCAGTATTCGGGAGATAGTAGGTTCGAACCCCACTGTCGGCAATCCTGAAAATGGTTTTTCGTGGTTTCCCATTCTCACACCAGGCAAATGCTGGGGCTGTACCTTAAGGCCACGGACGCTTCCTTCCCACTCCTAGCCCTTTCCTGTCTCATCGTCGCCATAAGACCTATCTGTGTCGGTGCGACGTAAAGCAACTAGCAATAATAATAATAATAATAATAATAATAATAATAATAATAATAATAATAATAATAATAATAATAATAATAATAATAAGTAGTAGTAGTTGTTCCCCTTTTCATCTCCGCGCAGGTCATAAGGGACCCTGGATCGAGCAAGTGGCCGCGTGGTTTGGGTCACGTAGCTATCAGCTTGCATTCGGGAGATAGTGGATTCAAACCCCACTGTCGGCAGCACTGAAGATGGTCTTCCGTGGTTTCCCATTTTCACACCAGGCAAATTCTGGGGATGTACCTTAATTAATGACAGAGTCGCTGCATTCCCACTCCTAGTCCATTCCCATCTGTGTCGGTGCTATGTAAATCAAATTGTAAGAAAAAAAGTGTGGAGGCCCCTGGAAGATACAGATTTCCACTATCTTCAACCTCGAGATTTGAGCGTAGATTCTTCGCTGGCTCACATAAACATGGAAATGTGACGTCGAATAAATAATACGAGAGAATGACATATTAATAATATTCTACACCGTCATAAATTCCTCTTAACATAAACATTGAAAAATGTAACATAAGTACTGTACATTATAATTTTGAGATGTGTAAAATGTCATTAAAATTCTAGATTTACAAGTCAGTTTCCTTTAAAAGGCTTAAATTCGGTGGACATATAATTTCCTTAGACTGCCAAAGAATTATCTTACATCGTACTAACCATCTGAACGTTCAAATCCGATGAGTAATTTTGCAGTTCTAAATAATAATAATAATAATAATAATAATAATAATAATAATAATAATAATAATAATAATAATAATAATAATAATAATACATCCTTCTAATTACTTTTACGGTTTTCGGAGACGCAGAGGTGCCGGAATGTTGTCCCTCAGGAATTCTTAAATTTGCCAGTAAACCTGCCGACATGAGGCTGGCCTATTTGAGCACCTTTAAATCCCACCGAACTGAGTCGGGATCGAACCCGCCAAGTTCAGAAGGCCAGCGTTCTACCGCCTGAGCTACACAGCCCGGATTCTAAATATGGAGAGAGTACACTTGTATGTGTGCAGGGTTTTGAGGTAGGTTATAATCGCAGCACAATCGGTCAGCACAAAGGACTGCTGTAATGCCAGATGTCAGTGTAAATTATTCTTTCTATAGCACGTTAAGGAATCTCTTTTCAAGGCCGTATTCCGTCACTCGTCACTCTGGCACCCCTTAAGACCTAAGATACAGCATCATAGGGTCATTTCTGCGGCATTTATTTCTGGAACAGGCTTAGTCGCCTAGGTGCAGTAACAGCAGTAAAAATTCGAGGTTCGAACCAACTTTGAAAAAAAAAACCTAAGGAATACAGACTGCTAGGACACTTCGGCTTAGTAGTTTCTTGATCCTTCTTTAGTATTCTAGTCTAGAAGGCAATACAGTAGAGCCTTGTTATTCCAAAATAACATTTTTTAAAGTGCATTTCAGAACTAAATTTGATTCGATTGCTATTAGTCACATCTAAGGTAAACGTAACATAGTAGTGAAATCATTAATTGTCATACTATTTTGGGCTAGAAATGCAAACGCAAAGCGTAAAATAGAAGGTAAAGGCTTCCATTGTACATAGCTATCTGTCACTAAGTGGTATAGAGTGGTTCACTCAATGCCTGGTCGCCTTTACCCCCAGAAATTAACCTGTTACTTTTTTCTTTCTTTGAAAAGCTGAGTGAAGCTCAGGGCCATATGCCTCTGCAGAAGTGTAAATATCGTTCTTGGATATTTCGGCTTCCTAGCAAGGAATCGAACTTTTGTTTCCCGGGTGAACTAAGCACGGCTCTACCGCTATACGATGCAACCAAGTTAATAATATTTCATAATGTTTTCGGTTACAAATAAATTAATAACATACAATGCACCGAAAATATCAGTCGACAGTCGGTTATTTCTTTTCGACATAATGATGTTGACGTCAAGAATATCACGCCTGCCTGCATAGCGACTGCTTGCTGCTGACGCCTGAATCCTGCGCTCATACCCACCTTACGACCTTTCTTTGTATATTCAGTGCCCTCCTACATTTTGAAGTAATTTTGGATAATCTTACATTTCTGCAATCCGAACAGACACCGATCCCCTGATTCCAGTCAGTTCGAATGAATGGGACTCCACTGTACTAGGTTGCCACTTCCTCTTATTCGTAATTCTGCTTTTTGATATTGGAACCTGGTGGAGGTGAGTTATTCATAATTCTGCTTTCTGACATTGGAGCCTGCTGGAGATGGGTTATAAACCTCCTTCGGTGGCTGGATTAAGCAAGTATTTCTTGGCGATTAAGATGACAGCGGGAGCCTTTTATTCTGACCTTAATGAATGCTATTACAGCATAATGTATGGAGCAGTTTCAGAAGAGATCATTTACTACCTGAGAAGATAGCGGAACGGTTTATGCCAGCAAAATGAGAGTATCACTGCATGACCTTAATTAGAGAGAGAGGAGTTAATTGAGCGAGTTTCTCCAGAAAAAAGGTCTCACTGCGGTGCCAACTAGTTCTGTATCGTCAGCGAGTTCTTCTTCCACTGAGGGCAGAGTAGGAAGGTGAGTGTGTCATGGAGACGTCCTGGCGATAAATTTGTGTGGAGTACTTGAGCGTAATGAGATCAGCATGTACGCAGAAGACTGTGGAAGAGTACGTTTCAGTGAAGAAGTCTCGAATTTAATTAGTGCAAACTGTCAGACTATGTACATATTTTTAAATAATGTTAATGTTGGGGATTGATGTTTGGGAAGGCTAAATAATAGAATTATCTTCCCCTCCAAGCTAACGTGCTTTTTATTTTTTTTATTTTTTAATATTGCCATCAATTTAGAATGGAATTAAGAGGAGGAAAGCCGGGCTGAATGGCTCTCAGACGGTCGAGACGCTGGCCTTCTGACCCGAACTTGGCAGGTTCGATCCTGGCTCAGTCCTGTGGTATTTGAAGGTGCTCAAATACGTCAGCCTCGTGTCGGTAGATTTACTGGCACGTAAAAGAACTCCTGCGGGACTAAACACGGGCACCTCTGCGTCTTCGAAAACCGTAGAAGTAGTTAGTGGAACGTACAACCAATAACATTAAAGTATCGGCTAAAGAAAGAGTGGTAGTGATCATTGTTGTTTCAAAGGAGCGTACAACAAGATAACCATCCCCTCTTAGCTCTGATCAGAAACAGAAAGGAAGAGGTTTGACACTTCAGGGAATGAAGTATTGGCAAAAGAAAGGGAGCGGCTCTCTTGACCCCGCAAAACCGAATAACACCGAAGTGGGAAGAGAGCACCAATTGACGAAGGGAGGTCGGAATAGATAAGTTGAGGAGACTAGAACTGTGTTTGACTCAGAGGCTCCATAGTTTCCACTCCGTCCTTCCAAATCCTTGAGGTAAAGAAATAGAAGGGCTGTGAAAAACTCCCAAGGTCACGCAAATAGAATATTGTCGATGCCATAACAGAAAGAAAGGAAGAGTGGGAGAGTAGAAGCAGTGTCATATTCAACTGAAACTGTACCGCGTCTGATGAGTTGTGAGCCCCTGTGATTTTATTGACCGCCACCTTGATTAGGGATCGTAGAAAGGATAAAGAGAGGCGAATTAACTCTCGATGAAAGAACAAGCTACCGTGCAGTTCGTAAGTCACGGGAAACCAAACTACAAGAATGTAGCCCTATAGTCGCTCAAAAAAGAAATGAGCGCGTGGTATTGTATTTTCATTGGATTTAATATTTTATCAGAATTTTAGTTATTATCCGAACATAATTAACCTCCCATATAAACCCTGGGCATACCCGCAACAAACATTATATCTAGTCTATAGGTTCAATTGTTTCTGAGAAAGATGTACCTGCCAGTAACTTAAACAACACCATGCGCTTATTCCAGTATTTTTTTTTATTTTTTTTTTAGCGACTGTACCTTTCCGCTTGAAAAATCTCAGGGATAGTCAGCGATTAAAACCCCAGTCGCTGCGTAAGAAACTAGGGATGATTTCCCTGAACCAACGTGCTCAGTATTGCCACTTGTATGGTAGGATTAGTTTTAGGGTAATTTTAGGGTAATAATGACAAAATTGAACCTTTGAATATGAAAAAAGTAATTGCTTGCTAAAGCGTTATTTAAAAATACAAAATTAAACGAAGCCAATTTTGCTGTAACAGTTTGATTGAGGATTGAAATTTAACACAGTCCTGAACGTAATGTGTTTGGTATGCATGATTGCATTTATTTTGTCTGTTTTTAGCTGATTCGTGTGGCAATTTTCATTAATTTTATCTAACAAAAAATTACCTCTACTGATGCATATAACGATGGCAGACACATCAATAGAGCTATAGCAGCCTTAAGATAAGGAACACCTGTAGACCTTTAGCTTTGTTTAAATGTAAGAAATCTATCTCCAACAATTTAAAAAGATCAGGATTTACACGTAAATATTCGTGTTCAAGAAGGCTTGCCTCCATTTTATGTCAGCATTTTGTAATTTGACATCATGCAAATTGTGTGAAAAACGATTAAATATTACCTTGAGTGACGCGGATGGTAGGGCTCTGGCCTTCTGAACCTCAGTCGATCGGTTCGATCCGGGCACAGCCTGGTGATATTTGATGGTGCTTAAATACGTCAATCTCGTGTCAGTAGATTTACTGGCTCGTAAAATAACTACTGCAGGACAACCCGACACCTCAGTCTCTCCGGAAGTCCTAAACTTAGTTAGTAGGACGTAAAAACCACTATTATTATTCTGACTCAATAGACAGATTTTGAACATACTGTCACTGTTAACTCGTAGAAATTATTCCTATAGTTCGACGTACCTTCAACTGATGTACAGAAAATTATACTTTCTCCAGTTCTGCAGTATCTTCATGAGTCTAATAGGCACTATCCTCTATTATAGGAGCGAAAAAACTTGAAGTTATTCTCTTTTTCATTATTCTTGTATTTTTTAAAAGTCTTGGGTAATTTAGAATAAACTTCTGATAATGTTGTGGTAATTTCATTTGTGCTTGGCGACAGCACTGAACCCGCCACATCTTTGCTCAGACCTAGGAAGACCTTGGAAGTCCACTGAAGATATGAATTTTCCTTTCATGAGTATAATCGCCACCCGCTCTCTTGGGAAACATACCTGTTATTATTATTATTATTATTATTATTATTATTATTATTATTATTATTATTATTATTATTATTATTATTATTATTATTATTATTATTTGACGTAAATGAGGTACCAGTTGCGAGTCAACTTACACAGTGCTGGCGCCGTCGTGGACATGAATATAGCATTATAGCTCCCCGGGGTCGAAGGAGAACATGCATTGAACAAGAGAGGAAATGCCATTTCAGCTGAAGCTTAGTGTGGTCGGCTCACCAGTTAGTTTGTTTGTTTGTTTATTTGTTTGTTTGTTTGTTTAGATTTCCAAATCTTGTTACGAACCAATACCATTTGAAATATGATGGACTCGAAATAAGGCATACAACTGCGAAAAAACTGGGTTCACATTTCATTGTGCGCTATCCTGGAAGTATTTTTTGGTGCTTTCGCATTTCTACTCCTGGTGAATGCTGAGATGGTTCTAGAATAAATCACAAACACACTCACACTCAGTAGTGCAGACACCCCTGTCACACAGATTATATCAGACAGCTTTCACGCGCATTCTGTAAGGACATATTTAATTACTTTACAGCAAACCCTAATGGATAAAAATAACAAACTACAGCGACACCGATCAATGAAAGACTATAATGATATTCTATTAAAATAATCGAATTTTTTGCTAGTGGCTTTTCGTCGCACCGACATAGATAAGTCTTATTGGCGACGATGGGATAGGAAAGGCCGAAGAATTGGAAAGAAGCGGCCGTGGCCTTAATTAAGGTACAGCCCCAGCATTTGCCTGGTGTGAATATGGGAAACCACGGAACACCTTCTTCACAGCTGCGCGCTCCTAACCGCACGGCCAACTCGCCCGGTAATCGAATATTTAGGAGGTGTACGAATGAGACTAAAAACGGCTAAAAGTGAAATGCGTAGCAAATTTATACAAAACTTCAGTTGTCGAGATCTGTATATTAATTTGATTTTAAAAGATTTCATTCTTAAGTATGTAACTTAATAACTGAAGTATAATTTTGTTAATATTTTCGTTTCGAGAGAGTTGCAGGTTATTGAGGTGCGTCGATGAAGATGTTATGTTCGAGTCCTGAAATATTATAATAGAATAAATAAATAAATAAATAAATAAATAAATAAATAAATAAATAAATAAATAAATAAATAAATAATAAAAACGAAACTCATCACACAAACAGCCTATTACAGGGGCCTTGATCGTCCAAGACGACAGCTACCCAGGCAGATCGCCTGCAGATATGAGAGTATCACCAAGTCAGCGTGACGACATTTCCGGCCATATTGCTTGGCTTTCTGTACCGAGTCCACTAGCTCTCATATGAGACAGCTGTTCCGTTGAACGGATGGGGCTTATTGAACCCTGTTTTAACCCTCGGTCCTAGGACTGAATCTTGGAACTGTCTGGAAATCGTACTCAGTGCCTCTGGGTAAGAGGCAGATACGCTGTCCCTACACCATGGGGCTATAATAATAATAATAATAATAATAATAATAATAATAATAATAATAATAATAATAATAATAATAATACATCGGTTACCAAGTTAACGTGGCTGTTGGCATCGTGATCATAGATACGGAATATCCTGTTTTACGTACAATCCAAACCACTGGGACGTGACATTCCATTTTAAAAAATCACTCATATTAACTGGATGAATAAAAAATCGATCACCACGTCTGGGATTGAACTCACGAACTTCCTCTAATCCACTGAAGCAGCTTCCTGATATAAGTTATAAGCCATTACAAATGCATGTACATACTTCACGCAATTGATGACCAAAGCGTATTTATACTCGAAATGGATCATCAATACTTACGTGAACAAAAATGTACATGTAACGTAGTGTCGAGCTAAAACCACTAACTCAAATTCTGCGGCACGTCCAACTGCAACTGGTGTTTCATTGGTCATTACATGGGTCTTGCAATTGTAAAGGTGACGCCCGGATGCCTTTTACAAAGAGAAGAAAAAGAAAAGAAAAAGCACAATAAACTCATTTGATCGAAATTAATCCGGGCTTCACTTTTAAAATGGCAGGTGATTTCCCTCCGTGATGTGACGCGAGGAAGGACTAGATAGCTTTGGATTAGAGGTGTTCGTTAACAGAAGTGTTGTGCGTATAGCTTCAGTACAAGAGAAGTCAGTTCGGATACCTTATAGCCAGTACACTGCACAGCTCCTTTGACTACAGGGAACATGGTCCTTTTTTCTTTTAGGAGGTGGTTTCCCATTTTCACACCAGGCAAATGCTGGGGCTGTACTTTAATTAAAGCCATGGCCGCTTCCTTTCCACTCCTAGGTCTTCCCTATCCTATCGTCGCCATAAGACCCATCTGTGTCGGTGCGACGTAAAGCAACTAGCAAAAAAAGTAATAAAAAATAGGATGCTCTTATCACCTCTTCAAGTTCAGGAATGAAAACCATTCTTTTTCGTCGGAGGTCTTACCGGTGACCACATGCATATTCTTGCATGTTCTTCAGAATGGAATCCTACTGTGGGGAAACTATAGCCGCTTCTCCAGAAATATACATCACGCATTATAACAGAATTCGCTACTGCAAGTCCCTTTTTGTTAAACTCTCTTTGCTAGTTGCTTTACGTCGCACCGACACAGATAGGTCTTATGGCGACGATGGGACAGGGAAGGGCTAGGAGTGGGAAGGAAGCGGCCGTGGCCTTAATTAAGGTACAGCCCCAGCATTTGCCTGGTGTGAAAATGAGAAACCACGGAAAACCATTTTCAGGGCTGCCGACAGTGGGGTTCGAACCTACTATCTCCCGAATACTGGATACTGGCCGCACTTAAGCGACTGCAGCTATCGAGCTCGGTAAACTCTCTTTCATGGCTGTTGCGAACATATACAGGGTGGTTGGAAACAACATGAACCGGGTATTACAGCGTTAGAGGGTTGGTCATGTTGATAAATCATTTAAAAGAAATAATTCGATATCTCGCACCGTTGTCTTTATATATCAGCTGCTGAATTTAGCCAATCAGATCGCTTCGCGGGCGAATTCAAATGTGCTTTGCGCGGCGGTATGTGGCTGAAGACCGGCGTGAGAGCACTAGACGAAGAATAAACCTCGCAAGGGGAGGGGTTTGAATATACACACCTCCAAGCTGACAGAATCCCGCGTGCCGAGCTCGATAGCTGCAGTCGCTAAAGTGCGGCCAGTATCCAGTATTCGGGAATAGTAGGTTCGAACCCCACTGTCGGCAGCCCTGAAGATGGTTTTCCGTGGTTTCCCATTTTCACACCAGGTAAATGCTGGGGCTGTACCTTAATTAAGGCCACGGCCACTTCCTTCCCACTCCTAGCCCTTTCCTGTCCCATCGTCGCCATAAGACCTATCTGCGTCGGTGCAACGTAAAGTAAAAAAAAAAAAAAAAAAAAAAGATCCCGCCAAAGCAAGTACGCAAGTACGCTACAGTGACTCTGGTTGAAACCAACGGTGTGTTTATGTTTGATGCTGAAGCCGCTCTTGTCACCCGCAGATGTATCAACACCGCCGCGCAAAGCCGATTTGAATTCGTCCGCGAAGCGATCTGATTGGCTAAATTCAGCAGCTGTTAAAATGACAACGGTGCGAGATATCGAATTACTTCTTTCAAATGGCCAACCCCCTAACCTTCATATACCCGACCACCCTGTATATTTATAATGCACTTCTTGAGAACCCGATAATATCATATCTGTATTTAGAAGTGCCTGCCCCGTGGTGTAGGGGTAGCGTGCCTGCCTCTTACCCGTACACCCCGATTCCCGGCCAAGTCACGGGTGTTTACGTGGACCTGAGGGCTGGTTTGAGGTCCACTCAGTCTACGTGATTAGAATTGAGGAGCTACCTGACGGTGAGATAGCGGCCCCGCTCCAGAAAGCCAAGAATACCGGCCGACAGGATTCGTTGTGCTGACCACACAACACCTCGTAATCTGCAGGCTTTCGGCCTAAGCAGCGGTCGCTTGGTAGGCCAAGCCCCTTCAAGGGCTGTAGTGCCATGGGGTTTGTTTGTTTGTTTGTTTGTTTGTTTGTTTGTTTGTTTGTTTGTTTGTTTGTTTGTTTGTTTGTTATTATAATACCAGGTCGCTTAACCAAGTCGATGTTTCTCGTTATAGGTTACAAAAGATAGGTTCAAACCATTTCATTATTCAATTTAAAATGTTAAATAAATTACTGTATGTTGTGTATTCAGCCCGAAGGCTGGTTGGATCCTCAACAGGTCCATCATTAGCTGTCATAGATGGCCTAGGTGTCACTGAAGAGGCGTACTAGGGAAATGAGGAGCGAGGTAGTTTCCCGTTGGTTTCCTCACTGAGCCAGAAGTTGCCATTGCATATCAGTCTGCCAAGCCCACTGAAATGCGTGCACCAACCGACGCTATGAGCGACATTTTCACACCATTCATAACAGGGACTGGCTGCATAAGGGATGGCATTACTAGCATCACTCATTCCTCAGTCACTTTCATATTGTCAAAGCCAAGGATAAGACTGTGACAGGTCAATGAAAGTAACAAATTTATTCTAGCCCATACCAGAAGACATAGTGCACTGTAAACACTACATCTTGCCAGCAAAGGCTTAAATAAATTACTATTAAATCTAAAAGAACTATCACCTATTCAGAAGTTAGCTAATAACAATTTGCTGTGGCCATTCCTAGCCTGGTTCAGCTCTCTTTCCGATGATGGTGGGTGGCAACTGCCGTTTTTGGGAAAGTGCGTGATATTGTGGTAGAGGATAGTGTTGTTTGTGATGTGTGAATTGCTAAGATATTGGGATCCGGCCCCGCGGTGTAGGGGTTAACACGTCCGCCTGTCACCCGGCGGCCCCGGGTTCGATTCCCGGCCGGGTCAGGGGCTTTTAATTGTAAAATGATTAATATGCCTGGCCTGGGGACTGAGTGTTTGTGTCGTCCTGAACGTTCCTTTCCTCACATTCAACACTCCAATTACACTTACACGCAGGTTCCTCTCAAATGGTGAAAATAGTGGCAAAAGATCTACGATCTGTAGAGGTCGACGCCACGAACAAATATCATTTTTAATGTTTTAAAAAATAGGATATTGGGGCCAGTACAAGCACTCAGCCCCAGAGGTAAGGGGATTGGGGAATTCGCCGTTTAAGATTAAAATCCCTCTACCCGCCCAAGGCTACGTTCGCCGGACAGATTTACAGTAAGCTTAAAAATGATTATTCATGCGTGTCTTTTACTCACTGCAGAAACACTTTGAAATCAATGTATTCGTTATGTTTTGAAATTACATTGTTATTTCTGTGGCAATACACTGTACATTGAATGTCACAAGTTGGCCCATTGTATGACAAGTTCCACTATATACCCCTTGGATTACGGCACAGCTTTTGAATCTCTCATAAAATTAACCTTGATGACCCGCGAGTTCCTTCCAAGGGTCCGATTATAGTTCTTACAGTGCTTCGTTTAGGACTGGCCATATGATGATGATGCTTCATGTAAGAGAAGTGGTACATCTTCGTAATTTTAGTCTGTGGACTTGGTGTGTGCGCGTGAAGGTTTGTTATTGCCTGATAACCTACTAAGATGTGGTACTTCCGCCATTCACCTGAAGTTGAGGTGGAAACCCTATGAAAACCACATGTAGGATGGCTGGAAAAGGGATTTTAATCCACTTCTCAACCCAGATCGGAGTGTTGTTGAACAAGTAAAAAAATCAGATCAACTAGACGGGAAACTACTAGGATAAATATAACCCCTAGACCACGGTGGCATACTGCGGTGTTTGTTCCAGTGTGTGAGCGTAATAATAATAATGATAATAATAATAATAATAATAATAATAATAATAATAATAATAATAATAATAATGTTCTTGTCTATGTTTGTTCTCGATGGCTAGACTTCAGAAATGGAACGGATTCTAGTAAAGTTATTGTACTGCTGTTTGCTTGTTTCACCTCTTCCACTTTTTGCGAGAAGTCGTCAATCCATGAGGGAAACAAATTATTCAGATCTCCCACTCCCCGATTGTAAAACTCTGCCGGACAGGCTTGTGCTTTCCTTTGTTCGTGGATGCCTGGCAGGATCCATTGCGCTAGTGAACTGCATTTTCTACTCGCTGCTCCCTCTGTGGGTTGGTCCTGGTAATCCACAAACCGTTACATGTTTCAGCGGTTGGATGAGACACGCATGGGGTATGAAGTATGAAATGTGGCATCACAGGATCCTATCGAGCCTCCCAGTTAGTCTCTGTCTATGGGGTGTTAACGCATGCATTTAACAGCAGGAACAGTGATAGGTACTAACATCGATATATTATTAAAATTTCTCTAAATAACTGAATAGCTGTCAGGCTGAGTGGCTCAGACGCTGGCCTTACCCCAAATTGGCGGGTTCGATCCCGGCTCAGTCTGGTGGTATCTGAAGGTGCCAGCCTCGTATCAGTAGGTTTACCGGGCACGTAAAAGAACTCCTACGGCACCCCGGAGTCTCCCAAAAATGTAAGCATAGTTGGTGGGACATAAAACAACAATTTTATTATTATTATTATTATTATTATTATTATTATTATTATGTGCGTATGGACCCAATGGATCACGCAAAGCTCTAACGATTCTGTTTTCTGAGTTGCCAAACAGCTCTCATCCTTTCTCCGTGAATCCTTTTTCGTTCTTCTGTCCACTTTGCTCCAGTCTTCTTTTTTTACGTCGTTCTCTGGTTGCACTTTCCATCCATTATTATTTTCCTGTAGAGGTTTCTGTCCGCGGTGTCATTTGAGTTCATCTGGGCTTTTTCCAGATCCTTCTTCACTTCCATTATCCATGGAATATTTTTTAGATGTTCTATGTAGGTGAGAATCTTGTGTGTCAGTCTACTTGCCGGCAGTCTGCGGACGTGCTCATAAAATTTCAGACGTCTTTTGCGGATGTCTGCTGCAATGTTCGAAAGCTCTTCTGTCACTTTGCGTAACCTCAGTCTATATCCATCTTCTGTTTTTCGGGGGCTGAGAATTTTCCTCAGGATTCTTCTTTCTTCTTTTAAAATGTTTTCTAGTTCACCTTTCCCATTTAGTGTAAGGGTCTCGCTGGCATATAAGACATTATTATTATTATTATTATTATTATTATTATTATTATTGTCAGATAGTGTTATTGGATATCAGAGTTCTATCAGTCACCACTGGTCTACATTTAGGACAGTCGCGCAGGTGGCAGAATCCCTGTCAGTTGTTTACCTACTCTCTTCTTAAATTGATGACTTGGTGTTGAACACTGTGACCGAAGAAGTCATTTACCTATCTTTCTTCTCCCTCAGTGGACAACGGCGATGCGATGGAGACTGAGAAAGTAATATTCATGCCTGTATAATGGATAGGAGAGAAACTGTCACGACACCCACAGCTCTCTACGCACATCAATTGCAACGTCTCAGCTCTGAGATCGGTGATTAACTTTCATGACATTGCACTCCAACATGCCGCTCGTATCACAAACGCTTTCATTGTTGAAAAAGTCATGTTTCGCAACATCTCTTCTTCAGTCCTAAGAGCTACTGTATCTATTTTGTTTTCTAGGAGTTTAAAAAAGTGCGTCATTTTTTAATCATACACCGTATAACTCTTTTTTTTTTGGCTGGTTAAGTGGCCTAGACCGTAGAGCGCTGGCTTTTTGAGCCCAGGTTAGCGGGTTCGATCCCGACTATTTGAAGGAATTGAAATACGCCAGCCTTGCTTCGATATATTTGCTGGCACGTAAAAGAACTCCGATGGGACAAAATTGCGGCACTTCGACATCTCTGAAAACTGAAAATGTAGTTAGCGTGGCGTAAAAACAAACGGCATTCTTATTATGATGTATTTGGAAGAAACGCGATCTTTTTGAGATATCGACAAGATAGATCAGTGCATTTAAACGATTACCTTTTTGGCAAGTATTTATGAATTCAAGCTACAAGTTATGTGTTCGAATCTTACAGTCAGATATCTTCGGAAGGTCTTCTAACATGAATT
Source organism: Anabrus simplex (assembly GCF_040414725.1). Taxonomy (NCBI): domain Eukaryota; kingdom Metazoa; phylum Arthropoda; class Insecta; order Orthoptera; family Tettigoniidae; genus Anabrus; species Anabrus simplex. The sequence continues at coordinate 491,060,036 of NC_090265.1, forward strand.
GCTGAAGTGAGACATTGAGACAAAACCTTCTAAGGACTGTAACTGTGTGATATTATTGCCTCTGAGAAGACCTGCGTTACTTTCCTCAGAATGTGTAGTTTGGATAGTAAATGTATCCTCAATCTCATATCATTTCAGGAATCTGGCAATATACGAGTGTTACGAATGCGTAGTAATTACTTTTCACTTCTTTTAGTTATTGTTATAACTTCTATTCTGTTGGGAGTATCACTGTTAGTTACATCCATGTGAGCTAATCAGTACTTAGGTATTCAAGAGCATTCGGACCGTTTTATACATTCATAGATACAGATAAACCGTTATACGGTTCTAAAGTCTACGATGATTTAGTGATTCGAATAAGAACCATACTAAGTTTCGATAGGCATTCTGAGCTTTCTTTCCTCCTTTCATAATAAATACTGGTACAAAAATCTTATTTCTGGTCTCAGGGAATCTCTTCAAGTTCCCTGTCCAAAATAATCGCAGATATAATTGCAGGTACCCATGATTGCTGCATCGACATGGGTGAAGGTAGTAATATCAATCCTTATGCAGTCAGTCATTACTGCAAATGGTGTAAGGGTGTAGCTTGTAGGTTGGCATACATTTCGGTAGACTTAACATTAATAATACGGTAGCATTTTCTATCTCTTAAGGAAAGTAACGGGAAAGTACCTCACGCCACAATTCCCTTACTATGCTTTTTCAGTAATGCGTAGCCGTTGGCTCTATAACAGCTGATAGCACTGCTGGAGATGACACCAGCCTTCAGTCTGAGGGCTCATCACTCATCATAATAACGCAGATTTTCGTACATTCGCGTACAGTATGCGTTAATGATGGCAGCAGTGTCCATCTCCGTAGTGAACGTTAGTTCAATTCGCTGCCGTCCTCGGAGGTCCGAGTTCGATTGTGCCAGAAATTTAAATTGGCAGGAGGGCTGGTATGTGGATAAAAAGGAACATGCAGCAAACCTCCATCGGCGATGTGCCTGAAAAGAGCTGCATACGTTGGAACGAGAGAATGGATTTATACGAATTTACTCTTTTGATGGCAGAGGTGTTTCCAGCCCCCAAAATAAAGCAATAATAGCAAGTCATTTTGAGCTACTGTCTGCATGACCGGGCGAGTTGGCCGTGCGGTTAGGGGCGCGCAACTGTAAACTTGCATTCGGGAGATAGTGGGTTCGAACCCCACTGTCGGAAGCCCTGAAGATGGTTTTCCGTGGTTTCCCATGTTCACACCAGGCAAATGCTGGGGTTGTACCTTAATTAAGGCCACGACCGCTTCCTTCCCATTCCTACGCCTTTCCTATCCCATCGTCTGCCATAAGACGTATCTGTGTCGGTGCGACGTAAAACAAATATTTAAAAAAACTGCATGCATTTGTGCCATGTCTACGTTTCTTCAATTTAGGTATTCATGGAGGTGTTGGGCAAATTCATTCCTGGGGATTAATTAATTAATTAATTAATGGCGTGTGGTCTTCGGAGAGGCCGGGTGCAGATCTTTTGATTTGACTCCCTTAGGCGACCTGCGCGTCGTGATGAGGATGAAATTTTGATGAAGACGGCACATACACCCAGTCCCCATGTCAGGGGAATCAACAAATTAAGGTTAAAATTCCCGACCCTGTCGGGAATCGAACCCAATATCCCTGTGACCAAAGGACAGCATGCTAACCATTTAGCTACGGAGCCGGACATTCCTGGGGATGGTTGCCTAGTTGTATTTCCCTTAAAGCAAAAAACATCTCCATCATCAAACTGATTTCTGCTGTGGTTTCACGATAGTAATTTCTAGCTAAGAAGAACTTAAATAATACTTAAAACGTTTTACCTTCAGCTTGTGCAGTGTTGTTTGACGAGTAAATATTACACTTTATCTATTATCTTTATCTATTTCCTCCTAGCCGACCACGGTGAAAATCTTGGTCAGTACGCGTGAGATACAAGGCGTGAGAGGCGACTAATAGAGGTCCTAGGGGCCTTGAACTTGGGAGCGTGGTTTGGCGACGATCTTGTTCTTTTCCGACCCCGACGGTATTAGAGCATTCGAGGTCTAGGGAGTCTTTCATTCTCACACCCTTCGTGGCCCTTGCCTTTCTTTGGCCGATAACTCCATTTTTCGAAGTGTCGGATCCCTTCCATTTTTTCTCTCTGTTAAGTGTTATATAGAGGATGGTTGCCTAGTTGTACTTCCTCTTAAAACAGTAATCACCACCACTACCACTGAGATACAAGAGATGAGAAGTCACTTGTTGATTCAGATTCAATTAAAAATTACATCATGTAACGTATAATCATACGAATTGAAGTAAAACTACTGTTTATTTTCTTATCGAATCTGACCCTCTGAGGACCGCGTAAAGAAATCGTATGCATTATCTTCTTGCTTCTTTTCCTGTTTCTCATCCTTTCACTTCGCTGTTTTCTCCTCTCTTCCGCCCAGACGTTACTTTCTTCTCTTGTAAAGCCTTGAAGTTTTGAATCAGGTCTGAAAGTTGTTATGTCGTGTGTGTCGCATATCTTTTGTAACCCGATCGATCTCTGCCATGTCTTTTCTCTATTATGTTTGATTCACTGGTTACCGTCTTTGCTCTTGCAAACGTGGTTAAAATGAAGTTTGTAAGTCTGCTGTTATTCATCGTTATATGCCAAAGAACCTTATTTCTGAACATGCCTGACATCCTTTCGTTTTCTTCGCCCTTGTATAGATCTTCATTCCTCATATTCCTAAACAGGCAGTATTGTGGCCAGCGTCTGTAGACCACGTGAGGTGTTGCTGAGAAATAAACTCTGTAGCTCACAACCGGTTGTAACTCGGGAGCGGCCCACAAACCGTTGGAACGTTTTCTTCTTTTTCTTGGCCTTTTCCCATTTATCTGGGGTAGGCACCTTGTACAGATTTAGCGCAGTTTTCGGCCGGATACCTTTCCTGACGACCCTCTGTGGTTGGGGGACGCAGACGAAGAATACACCCATGGTATCTCCTGTCTGTCGTAAGAGTCGACTAAAAGGGGCGACCAAGGGATGATTGTATTAGAACCATGAAATTACTTGTGATTAGTACCACCACGCGAGGAACACCATGGGTCGCTTTTACTTGCACGTAGTACCACTATGTTAGGTACCAAATAGGTTTGTGATTAGTAGCAACACAGTGCGTTGCCGGCTTCTACAGTACCTGTGATTAGTACCAATTTAGGAGCGATACTATGGTGATGGCTTGCCTATGATTAGTACCCACTATATGAGGAACACCACGGAATAGTGCGGATCTCTGTGGTTAGTACACGTATGTGATGAACGCCATAGGTTCGCAATGTGCGAAACACCATAGGTCTGTATTCCATGTGCGAATTTCATTACCTGTGAGTAGTACCATAATGTGTGGAATGCCGCGAGTCTACGCTACTTTTGATTAGTACCGCAACATGACAAATACCATGGTTCTACTTTCCTACTGATAAGTACCATTACAAGGGGCCGATGACTTGGATTTTGGACCCCTTTAGACTACATCATCGATTCAGTATTATGCTATAGAAGTAGTCCCTTTGTCAGTAATACTATTGTTTTAGGTCAGTTTCTGTGAATGTGAGGCATTGCGGGTCGGATCCACTGATTGTTTTAACTTCATATCAATCCATTCATTCTTCGTCCTTACGTTTTGAATTCTGGTCAGTGGAGGATTTTGGACTTTTAATTTATCATTCCATTTCGTCTCCTTTCGTACCATTAGGGGCCGATGACCTCGATGTTAGGCCCCTTTAAACAACAAGCATCATTGTCATCATTATTACCATTCCTGACGCCATTCCTTTGTAGAGGGATGTATTGTCTATGTTTCTGTGGTGGTTTGTAGTGTGATGAATACTGTGTTGAATGTAATGATTATATGTATCAAGACGAACATAATTACCGAAGCCCCGAGCTAGAGGAATTACTATATGTAGTTGAAATCGCTGACCCGTCTGGTAAGTTGATCCCGGGACTATCTGAACCGAAGGCCAATACGTTGACAATTCAGCCAAGGAGCCGGACTACAATTTATTCATTTATTCATTTATTTATTTATTTATTTATTTATTTATTTATTTATTTAGAAGAGTGTGATCGCTGATAATTAAAATGAGGGTGTAGTACGTAATTTGTGCCATTTAGCTGCCACCGGTGCTCGGTAAGTACTCATGCCTATTAAGGTTTCTCTGCTGTGTTATAACAACGGAGACGATTTCTTCCGGAATTGAGTTCTTGCTGTTCTGAATACGCCGCACGTGCAGCGTAACGGCACGCAGCGGACGGATATCCTGCACGCACGTTCTGCACGCACAGCTAAGCCGTGCGAACCAGGAATGTAGAGTGAAAAGAGCTGCAGCTGTGTTCCTATTGCGGAGGCTGCAACTTTAGCTTATCTCAGAAGCTCGAATTGCTTATTGTAAACATACGTATTATTATTAGAAATTTAAGTTTTTAATGTAATAATAATAATAATAATAATAATAATAATAATAATAATAATAATAATAATAATAATAGCTGGACTGAGTAGCTCAGGTGGTAGAAGGTTGGCTTTCTGAGCCGAAGTTGACGGGCTCGATCCCGGAGGTATTTAAAGGTTCTCAGGTATGTCAGCTTCGTGTCTGTAAATTTAAAGACACGTGAAAGAACTCCTGCGGGACAAAATTCTAGCACCTCTGCGTCTCCGAAAACAGCGAAACTAACTAGCGAGACGTTAAACCATAAGTTTTTGTGTCAAAAAGGGTTGATGATCGTACACAGAATACAAAATTATCGAAAATTTTCCACCTTCGTTGAAGACTAGATCTAAACACTTCTTCACCCGCCACAGATGTGTTAATCTGCTAGTTTCACTTCCTTTTGACCAGGATTTGATTCGTTGCTATATTGCAGCGTCTGGCCTCCGGAAAGGCCTGGTGCTGGTCTTTCGAGTTGACGCCTTGAGGCGACCTACGCGTCTGTAAGGATGGGGCCCTACCTTTGATCACACTCAGCCCCCGAGCCATCGAAGTTAATCAATTACGGTTAAAATCCCCGGCCCGGTCTGGAATCGAACCCGGGGCCCCTTGGACCATTGAGCCTGACGAGTCGTAGCTATTATATCAGTCTCATATTTAGAGTTGCAATGGGGGTCTGCACGCAGCTGCGAGAACTGAAAGCTCGCTCCCACCTAGTGGAACCGAATCGAACGAACCATCGAAATTTCCACTCGACCGCTCACATCTAGCGGAACAGAATCGAACGAAATTCTGCGGGAAACTTAAAGCAACGGTAGCGGTAGCATTTTTGTGAGGAGGCAGAAAATGAAGGGAGTGAAAAGGAAAGAGATCGGAGAATATTCTGGGTGCATGAAATTAACTTCTCAAGGGAGCCGAAATGAGAGTATTAAAGCTTATCCGAATGGTTATTGCGCGGTGAAGTTAAATCTCAGTGAATCGGAATTTCAACAAGTATTTCAGATAGTATAATTTAACAAAACAAGTTCATTTTACAGGAGGAAATGCTACTTCAGATGGAGTGAGAGCCCTGGATCAATCTAAAAGTACAGTAGGTTGCGTACTGTGGCAGGATAAAATCGTTAATCGAGGTAGCCTCAACATTAATTAAAAACTGTGAAGTGTATTTATTTGCCACAGCAGAGCAGTTTCGTATGCAGTATGGTTTGTTGGGAACACATGTACAACAGTGTCAAACGTAGAGAATGCCACTTACGAAATTGTTCAGCTGTAAATATAATAAACACTTAAAGATACTGTACATCGCAAGTGATTATCGTGCTGATATACTGCATGTGGACTACTATATAACATGATTTTGTGGTGCAGTCACAACAGTTATGATAAATTGCATATAGGCTACAGTAATCTACCACGAAATTTAATATTCTAACCTGTTTTATTTGTCGTTGTCTCGCTAATTTTCTCAAGGCATTATTTCTTAATGTTGTTGCAATAATACGGTACTCATGAGTCTTGTAAAGAAAATTATATTTTTGAACTAAACTGGTAAGTTTTCCGTGTCCGCTCTGAGTAAGGTGAATAAACTGTAAAGAAACAGAAAGTTCCCGATCGTCTGCAGGAAATAGCTGACTTCCCAGCAGAAGCGGATACACATTTGCCGCCAAATGGCCGTCCAAAAGATCCCGATCTTGTACGAAGTTGCACGGATGTTGATAATTCTGTTTGATTCCACTCCGCTAGTCGAAAAATATTATTGGCAGAAATTCCTGTTCCATTCGATACGACTCGTGGCGATCGCCATTTCTATCTCCCGTTTAAACACATGTTAAAAACAAATTCGGTTCGGTTCGATTCCATTCCATTTCACTAGGTGGGAGTGAGCCTTGAGTCGAGAATTCCGGTCGATTACGGGAATGATACGTATGGGCCAGACTGTTTCTGATGCACACATTAAGAGGAAGGCAGGTTCCATTGTGGGATGGGATCGTCTTGAAGCAGCTCGCTGTTGTACAGAGGCGTGTTGAGAGTCTGAGAGAGAGCGGGCTAGTGTAGGAAACAAGATGAGACTGGAAGGGTGAGATGTAGCGACCGACTTGTTCGGGCTTGTGAGTGCAAGACACAACGGATTCTCTTGAGCAGGTCTAACGCTAGGTTGTGTTACTTAAAGTAATATACTGGTTTTGACAGCATAGGGGATGCTCATTCACGCTGTGGAAGTATCTGTTTTCAAACAACGTTTAGTTAAAACATTGCATATTATGAAGGGATGCGCTTCATATTATACGTGTTCACAGCTGAAATCAGTAAAGAAACTAAACATTACGCAACTGTCGTGCACAAAAAAATGAGTCCTTTTCATATCTTCGTGTGCAGTTACACAGATCTCTCCTCGCCTCAAAACATTACATGCCTGCCCGCAATCCCGTTTGTCCCATTTTGGTCAAGAATATGCACGATGAGAAATGCGCCGTGTAGCGACGACCTGGACAACCCGTGCTGGAATAGGAAGCCCGTAACACATGAAGCGGGCAAGATGGGGCGGGAAATAGGACAGGTTTGCAGAGCTCTAGCACGCATACACCTCTGTGGAGATACGCTCTAGGTAGCCTGGAGAGCCTATAGGCCGTGTCCTATACTGCAGCATCACTCCAACGAGACAGCTTCTTCCATCGCCGTCAATGGAGAAGCAGCTATCATAGAGACGCTAAAAAGACAGTATCGTTTCAGATGCTCTAGCGCGGCGTTCCGTCGTCTCTTAAAAGGGTATTCGACAACTGCTGTATGACCTCAAAAGTAACCGGAGAATGGATAGTACACCCGAAAACAACACAAAACGTTCGTATGAACATACTGTATGCCCTGCGATCAATGATTTAAGAGCAAAGCCTGTTTTATTCATAAGCCAGACTGGGGAGGGGGTCGTTTTTAGGGTCAAGTTTGTAGACAGGCATGCCGTTACGGACATTGTAGTACTTCATCAGCGTGTGGAACAAGGTTGCCATTGAACACGTCCAATGTCTAGAGTGTTCGAATATGTCCGACAATCAGTGGGGCGGCATGTTCAGACGTGCATACAGGCGCATGGTGGACATTTTGAGTACTTCTGGTATTATAATGCAGTATCCCTATTGGTACACCAGCATGGGGAGAGCTACTCGACGTGGGATGTACCAGGTAAGGCTATTTATTACCAATACCTTCCGTACAAAGTTGAAAGTCTAACTCGTCGGGCATACAGTATGTTCATCGGGACTTCTTGTGTTGTTTTGGATTGCCAACCGCCCCACCCCATATGTTTCGAAACACCCCGTGTGTCTACAATAGGGTGACCAGAATTTCAGACTCAGAAAACAGGACGTATTCCTGAAATTATATCTAAACTACATTCATCAAGCAGTAGTCAATATTAACGCAACGTAAATTTACAAATACAGTATGTAACAAAAGAAACTGACACTACAAGACCACAATACAGAATGGTAATTCGTTGACAATCAGTGAATCAACTATTCGTATATCTGACCTGAATGAATTTCATTCAACGACTGTCTCTTTCAAAGATGGAAGTCTTAGAATTCAGGACAGTTGTCAGATTAGAGTTTGTGATAAACATATCAAAATTCAGAACACATTTACCTTTAATTTTCGAATAGTCACAATTAACATCACGTCACACGCTAGATTCACTCTTTCTGTCATGGTTTGTAAGTTAGAGACTTTGAAAATCGAAGCAGGAAATATTTCTTAATTTGTCTTCACCTAAGAGAATTGGAATGTGTGTGTGTAAAATTCTGTAATTAATTTTCATTTATGTCGGTATATTAGTATGTAGTTTGTAGTTTGACTAATGATACGGATATATTAGTTTTAAAGGGTTCTTATGTTGCATTTATTAGTATTCAAATAAGTTTTTTTGCAATTGGCTTTACGTCGCGCCGACACTGATCGGTCTTATGGCGACGATGGGAAACCACGGAAAACCATCTTCAGGACTGCCAACAATGGGGTTCGAACCCACTATCTCCCGAATGCAAGCTCACAGATTTGCGCCCCTAACCACACGGCCAACTCGCTCGGTTTTCATAATTTTTACTGTACAGTAATGTGTTTAAGTGTGAGAACGGGCCATGAGTCCAAGCTTCGCCACTACTAGACCAAGTAAATAAATGAAATACAAAATATTGAGTACTTTACGCGGACCGGGCGATAGGAAAGTATCCTGCGAAAAGCAGGTCAGGTCATCTCGTCATCCTAATTCACATTGTTGTAGTGAGGCCAACACGTACTTATAGATGCAAACCTTCACTTACTGATGTCACTTGTAACATCTGGAAAAATAGAATAAAATGGCAGGGCCGTCGAATAAACATAAGTATCTTGTAAGACGTCAATGCCACGAGCATTGAGGCTACTATTTTCAAAAATGAATTTCGATAGACCTGCCAAATACCCGCATGCCCTAACACACTCCTTCCAGACCATGCAATGCATTCTCTCTTCTCATAGAGGGTAGCAAAAACTATACAAGGTGACATGCCCTCGAGGGCTCACAAAATTTTGAACAACAGTGACGAAAGCATGATTCTGATAAAAGAGCGAGTTAATCAGAGAACTGGCCGCCTGACTCAGCAACAAGGAGCTTTGGTAGATTTAAACTGCCAGCAATGGGGGTAGAACTTGTTGTAGAATTAATCTCTTTAGCGATTTAATAACACATATTCGGCAATACTGATGCGCTTGAAAGAAATTCATTCTACTCTCCAGCGAGTGAATGGTTATGATGATGCATTGAACACCAGAAGTTGGAAGAGGGACCACTTTGGACCGGCTACTCACAATACCGTTAATCGTACGCCTCCAATTTCCTGGATGATACGCTCACCGGTGCCCTGTTCATCTCTCTAATGTTGTAATTATTTCAGGCAAATGTTAAATATGGGTTCCTTCTTGGACGAGCACCTTTCTAGACCTGGAGAAAGTAGCCATATGTTTATCGCGAGGCTCTTTTCGTCTTAAGTATGAGCTCAAGAAATGTTCGTATGCTTCGTTTCCGTGAGGTGACTTCATAATCAGTGTGTTCTTGTACCGTGTCGGTGCGAGTCCTTGTCTGAAACCCTTGCTTAGTGGTGAACCGTTTTCCAATCCGTTTACAAATATCCTATATGCTCCATGTATTATTATTATTATTATTATTACTACGTTTCTTACGTTCGGCCAGTGAATATATTACTATTTCACGTAGGCTGTAGCAAAACGCATTCTGACATTAAAATATACTTTCTATAGTAAAATCATGTGGTGACTGCCACGACATGTGTCAAAGAATATATGCCTCTGGAGGTAATGAGCATAATAAAATTAGGTAGATATGTTCTCCCTGATTCTGAGCCTTCTTGCTGATAACAAAACATTACGTCCATTTTCGCACATTGAAACTACTGGCATGTCATGGAACCTACCTGCGATCTCAAGACAGGTGGTGGTGGTGATTATTGTTTTAAGAGGAAGTACAACTAGGCAACCATCCTCTATATAACACCAATCAGAGAGAAAACATGGAAGGGATCCGACACTTCGAAAAATAAAGGTATCGGCCAAAGAAAGACAAGGGCAACGAAGGGTGTGAAAATGAAAGACTCCCTAGGCGTCGAATATTCTAATACCGTCGGGGCCGAAAAAGAACTAGAGTTGACCAAAGGAGGTCGGATAGGATAGATGAAATAATAATAATGTTATTTTGTTCACGTCCCACTAACTACTTTTACGGTCTTCGGAGACGCCGAGGTGCCGGAATTTAGTCCCGCAGGAGTTCTTTTACGTGCCAGTAAATTTACCGACACGGGGCTGTCGTATTTGAGCACCTTCAAATACCACCGGACTGAGCCAGGATCGAACCTGACAAGTTGGGGTTAGAAGGCCAGCGCCTTAACCGTCTGAGTCACTCAGCCCGGCGATAGATGAAATTGTGTAGCCTGGCACAAGTAAGTGGAAGCAATGTCAGGTCCCAGGACTCAGCTAAGGGCCCCGTGGTCGCCAATCCATCCATCCATCTATCCATCCATCCATACATACATACATACATACATACATATATATATATGTGTGTGTGTGTGTGCTCTATCTCTATCTCTCTCTCCCTCACCCCCCCCCCCCAAGTTCAGAGCCCCCCTGGGGCCCGATCTCAAGACATTTCGATACGTTCGATCATAGTCAAATGACGGATTTGAAATGCCATCGAATTGTTATACCGTGACGGTGCGAGTCGTCGTCCGAAACCCTTGCTTATTGTTTAACTATATTCGAGTCCGTTTTAAAAAATCCTAACTACTTTCTTTACTATGCTCAGTAGATTTTCAAGTCTAAAAGTAGTTGTGATAACGTTGAGGTTAGTGCGTGGGGAGCGCTGTATTAGTATGGATATCCTGTACTATCCTTCTTTGATCTACGACTCACTGCGCTGATCACTTTAATGTAACGCTGACCATGCCCGGCTTGTCCTATATATAGGACGTCCAGTTATACTGTAATTTCAAGGGTGACCATTATTTTCAGCTCAGTTGTATTTGGGATGGACTATAAGATGAAAGTACATTTACATTGACCCGGTATCGCAATTTATTTTTTTAAATACCTCTCGTGTAACTCACGCTTGTTAATAATTATCATCTTTCAGGGGTGGACAAACTATATTAGAAACAATACTTTTCTATCTTTTAATATTCACTGTAAGGCATAATAGATGACTCTACAAAAAGAATATTAAATTGTACATAGGTATTGCAAATATTTTTCTTCGCTATGTGTGTACCTTTATTTGTAATGTATTTTTCTGTTAGTAATTGAGGTCTGCTGGTTTTATACACATGTTTTCCGTTGAAATTTGTTTGTATTGGTTCTGGAATCGAACCTGGAATTTCTATACTGATGCCCACAGCTGTAATACTTCACACGCCAAGTACAGTTGTAGGGACAAGGCAGCTTATGCATTCAAGTGTTCGTCACAGCGGCCGGTGTTACTATTGCTAATGCTAAGGATGATGATTATATGAATAATACAATCAATAATAATAATAATAATAATAATAATAATAATAATACCGAGCGATTTACAATAAAATAATCTCACAGTTGTTATATCACCTGCTGTTGTACCTAGCCCTTGCGGCGTACTGTGGGTTGTCTGTACCAGAAAACCTCGCATAGAAGGAGAGGCATTACGCACTGAAGGCCTCTCTTCCACGTAGTGCCTCGAATATCTGTGAAGCTGTCGGAACTATCGGTTGTTAGATTTTAAGATTACAGAAGATAAAATTGTCGTCTAACAATGAGAACGTATTGTAATTGTTTGTCCGTCATGATTTGTAGGTGCAAAAAATTGAATAAAGATATGCCACTCTTGAACTAGGCCTAAGAAGTATGCGCTACTCACTACGATTATGTTATTTATTAAATTAAAGTCTATAAGGGGGAATTTTACATATGTATTATGGTGGGATATAATCTGGATATACGTATAAGTTATTCTAAATAATAATAATAATAATAATAATAATAATAATAATAATAATAATAATAATAATAATAATAATTGCTTTCGCCCTACTAACTATTCTTACTCTTTTCGGAGACGTCGAGGTGCCGGATTTTGTCCGCGGGACAAAATGTATATACTATCTGCGCACTTTTTAGCGATAGATTTGTGTACGGGTTCGAGGAGTAAGGAGGGAGCTCTTCCCATTCCGTTAGTACTGCCAACTGAATGGAAATGAAATCTGAATTGAATCGATAATATGATCGATCGATATGAATTTTCTAAACCTTTGTTATTTTAAGCCAACAACTGTGTCACACACACATTATATAACATTATATAACATTTCTCGATGCGAATCTTATTCCTAGAGTGAATTCTATAGTTTGGCTTTGCTGTGTAAATAACAACAGTACTAGTACGTAAAGTGTACGCCAGACGTCGCACAGCGATGCATAAGCGATTCATAGTTTGTGTTTCAAAGATTGCCAGTACGAATTTCGAAGATTGCCGAGGTCGACCGCTTCAGCACTAGGGTGTAAATCTATCGCTAAAAAGGGCGCAGATAGTACATTGATGTATATACGTATTTGAGCATCGTCAGATACCACCAGATTGAGCCAGGATCGAACCTGCCAACTTGGGTTCAGAAAGCCAGAGCCTAATAAGTCTGTGCCACTCAGCGCGGTAAGTTGTTCTGAACAATAAGGCAATGCTCAGTACTTCCGACAATCGTTCCGGTTGTCCGGCTCCATGGCTAAATGGTTAGCGTGCTGGCCTTTGGTCACAGGGGTCCCGGGTTCGATTCCCGGTAGGGTCGGGAATTTTAACCATAATTGGTTAAGTGATACGGGGGCTGGGTGTGTGTGTCTGTCTTCATCATCATTTCATCCTCATCACGACGCGCAGGCCGCCTACGGGTCTCAAATCAAAAGACCTGTATCTGGCGAGCCGAACTTGTCCTCGGACACTCTCGGCGCTAAAAGCCGTAAGCCATTTCATTTTCATTCCGGTTCATCTTGGAGTTTCCTTTTAACTCGCATTACTATTACCAACATTCATATTGATTTATCGTGAAGGTCACTACTGGTACATTTCGGAATGTAATTGGTTAATATATTATTATATCTCTTTGGGATTTAAAAGCGATTAGGATAATGTCAGACAAGTACAATAGCGGCATGTACGAAATATGTATTTAATAAACCAGTTGTTGCATTATTTATTTATTTATTTATTTATTTATTTATTTATTTATTTATTTATTTATTTATTTATTTATTTATTTATTTATTTACGTGAATAATGTACTAAGGCATTATAAGATAAGTGAACATTATTGCTACTTGCTGCACGTTGAGGTATTGGTGATGTTCATTAGTAACTATGCAAGTTGGTAGCAATCATGGGACCGGGCGAGTGGCTGAGCGGTTTAGGTCAAGTAGCTGTCAGCTTGCATTCGGAGATAGTGGGTTCGAACCTCACTGTCGGCAGCCCTGAAGATGGCTTTCCGTAACTTCCTATTTTAACAACAGGTAAATCCTGCGGCTATACGTTAATAAAGGCCACAGTCGCTTCCTTCGTACTCTTAGCCCTTTCCTATCCCATCCTCGCCATAAAACTGTGTTGGTGGGACGAGAAGCAAATTGTAAAAAGAAGAAAAGCAATTATGGGTCTCATTATGGTCAGACTTGCTTTATTAGGCAATGTTATGCAATTTAAATTATACACTGTATACAGCGACGCAGCAGCTTATGGTATGACTTCCGGAGAGGCCTGGTTCCCTTGAGCGACCTGCGCCTCTGTGAGATTGGGGCCTTACCTAGGATGCGGTCTAAAATTAACCAATGAAGGTTAAAATCCCCGACCCAGCTTGGAATCGAAGCCAGTATACAATGGACTAGAGGCCAGTGAAATGTAACCAGTTAGCCAGAGAAAAGCGCGGTATGAGATAGTCGAGGTAGACATTCCATTCTCTTTTCAGCACGAAAGAATTCCTGGGTACTCTTGGCATAACATGGCCTGTTATTATTATTATTATTATTATTATTATTATTATTATTATTATTATTATTATTAATGGTTCATGTTTGTGGGTTACTGTAGTCACGTCCTAGTTCGTGAACCATGGGCAACGGCTGAGTGGCCTAGTAAGTGGTCCTGAGAGTCGGGATACCAGTTGCTATGGAATGGGAGTGGGCATCTCGGACATATTCTGAGTCATGGCCCTCCTTGTGCTCAGGCGGCTAGGACTATACAATTCACCGGTGGTCCATAACCTGTTAGAGGAGAGATCCTCACTTGGACTATGTGCAAGTAGGGTAGCATCCTGCTTCATGAATTTACCGAGCTCAGAACATTTTAAGCAAGCCTCGGACCTATGGGTGTAATGGAGTCCCACTCCCATTTGACAGGCGAGGGACTCCTTGGAAACAACTTGGCAAACGAAATGGAAATCGATGGGGAGCTATCAATATTAATGGGGCTTATGGAAGAAAGAGGGTAGAACTGGCTGAGTCAGCAAAGAGGATGCATCTGGATGTGCTAGGAGTAAGAAATATTCGGGTAAGGGGAGATAACGAGGAAGAAATAGGAGATTATAAAGTGTATTTGACGGGTGTTAGAAAGGGAAGGGCAGAGTCTGGGGTAGGGCTCTTTATCAGGAATACCATTGCACGCAACATAGTTTCTATTAGGCACGTAAGTGAGCGAATGATGTGGGTAGATTTGTCAGTTGGAGGAATTAGAACAAGAATTGTGTCCGTGTATTCACCATGTGAAGGTGCAGATGAGGATGAAGTTGACAAGTTTTATGAAGCATTGAGTGACATCGTAGTCAGGATCAACAGCAAGGATAGATTAGTGCTAATGGGCGATTTCAATGCGAGAGTTGGGAATAGAACTGAAGGATACGAAAGGGTAATTGGTAAATGTGGGGAAGATATGGAAGCTAATGGGAATGGGAAGCGTTTGCTGGACTTCTGTGCTAGTATGGGTTTAGCTGTTACGAATACATTCTTCAAGCATAAGGCTATTCACCGCTATACATGGGAGGCTAGGGGTACCAGATCCATAATAGACTATATCTTAACAGACTTTGAATTCAGGAAATCTGTTAGAAATGTACGAGTTTTTCGCGGATTTTTCGATGATACAGACCACTATCTGATTTGTAGTGAACTAAGTACCTCTAGGCCTAGGGTGGAGAAAGTGAAATCTGTCTGCAAACGAATAAGGGTAGAAAATCTCCAGGACGAGGAAATTAGACAGAAGTATATGGATATGATTTGTGAGAAGTTTCGAACAGTAGACAGTAAGCAGGTTCAGGATATAGAAAGTGAATGGGTGGCATACAGGGATGCTGTAGTAGAAACAGCAAGGGAATGCCTAGGAACAATTGTATGTAAAGATGGGAAAAGGCGAACTTGGTGGAATTATGAAGTGAGAGCAGTCTGTAAACGTAAAAAGAAGGCTTATCAGAAATGGCTCCAAACAAGGGCCGATGCAGACAGGGATTTGTACGTAGATGAAAGAAACAGAGCGAAACAAATAGTTGTTGAATCCAAAAAGAAGTCATGGGAAGATTTTGGTAATAACCTGGAAAGGCTAGGTCAAGCAGCAGGGAAACCTCTCTGGACTGTAATAAATAATCTTAGGAAGGGAGGGAAAAAGGAAATGAACAGTGTTTTGAGTAATTCAGGTGAACTCATAATAGATCCCAGGAATCACTGGAGAGGTGGAGGGAATATTTTGAACATCTTCTCAATGTAAAAGGAAATCATCCTGGTGGTGTTGCGAACAGCCAAGCTCATGGGGAGGAGGAAAATGATGTTGGTGAAATTACGCTTGAGGAAGTGGAAAGGATGGTAAATAAACTCCATTTTCATAAAGCAGCAGGAATAGATGAAATTAGACCTGAAATGGTGAAGTATAGTGGGAGGGCAGGGATGAAATGGCTTCATAGAGTAGTCAAATTAGCGTGGAGTGTTGGTAAGGTACCTTCAGATTGGACAAAAGCAGTAATCGCACCTATCTATAAGCAAGGGAACAGGAAGGATTGCAACAACTATCGAGGTATCTCATTGATTAGTATACCAGGCAAAATATTCACTGGCGTCTTGGAAGGCAGGGTGCGATCAGTCGTTGAGAGGAAGTTGGATGAAAACCAGTGTAGTTTCAAACCACAGAGAGGCTGTCTGGATCAGATTTTCAGTATGCGCCAGGTAATTGAAAAATGCTACGAGAGGAATAGGCAGTTGTGTTTATGATTCTTAGATCTAGAAAAAGCATATGACAGGGTACCGAGGGAAAAGATGTTCACTATACTGGGGGACTATGGAATTATGGTAGATTATGAAAATCAATCAAGGGCATTTATGTTGACAATTGGGCTTCAGTGAGAATTGATGGTAGAATGAGTTCTTGGTTCAGGGTACTTACAGGGGTTAGACAAGGCTGTAATCTTTCACCTTTGCTGTTCGTAGTTTACATGGATCATCTGCTGAAAGGTATAAAATGGCAGGGAGGGATTCAGTTAGGTGGAAATGTAGTAAGCATTTTGGCCTATGCTGACGACTTGGTCTTAATGGCAGACTGTGCCGAAAGCCTGCAGTCTAATATCTTGGAACTTGAAAATAGGTGCAATGAGTATGGTATGAAAATTAGCCTCTCGAAGACTAAATTGATGTCAGTTGGTAAGAAATTCAACAGAATTGAATGTCAGATTGGTGATACAAAGCTAAAACAGGTCGATAATTTCAAGTATTTAGGTTGTGTGTTCTCCCAGGATGGTAATATAGTAAGTGAGATTGAATCAAGGTGTTGTAAAGCTAATGCAGTGAGCTCGCAGCTGCGATCAGCAGTATTCTGTAAGAAGGAAGTCAGCTCCCAGACGAAACTATCTTTACATCGGTCTGTTTTCAAACTTTGCTTTACGGGAGCGAAAGCTGGGTGGACTCAGGATATCTTATTCATAAGTTAGAAGTAACAGACATGAAAGTAGCAAGAATGATTGCTGGTACAAACAGGTGGGAACAATGGGAGGAGGGTACTCGGAATGAGGAGATAAAGGCTAATTTGGGAATGAACTCGATGGATGAAGCTGTACGCATAAACCGGATTTGGTGGTGGGGTCATGTGAGGCGAATGGAGGAGGATGGGTTACCTAGGAGAATAATGAACTCTGCTATGGAGGGTAAGAGAAGTAGAGGGAGACCAAGACGACGATGGTTAGACTCGGTTTCTAACGATTTAAAGATAAGAGGTATAGAACTAAATGAGGCCACAACACTAGTTGTAAATCGAGGATTATGGCGACGTTTAGTAAATTCTCAGATGCTTGCAGACTGAACGCTGAAAGGCATACCAGTCTATAATGATAATGTATATTATTATTATTATTATTATTATTATTATTATTATTATTATTATTATTATTATTATTATTATTATTATTATTATTATTATACCACTTACATTTACTTGAAGGTAGCATCTAATGTTTAAGAAGAAAGCTGTTATTTCGCTGGACTGACAGAAGCGACGAATAGTTCTTTTTTGCCTACCGCTTTTCCCACACCTGTGGGGTCGCGGATGCGAACTGCGTAGCGCATGTTGATTTGGCCCTGTTTTACGGCCGGATGCCCTTCCTGACGCCAACCCTATATGGAGGAATGTAATCACTATTCCGTGTTTCTGTGGTGGTTGGTAGGGTGGTATGTTGTCTGAATATGAAGAGGAGAGTGTTGGGACGGACACAAACACCCAGTCCCCGAGCCAGAAGAATTAATCAGAAGCTATTAAAATCCCCAACCCGGCCGAAGGCCAGTACGCTGACCATTCAGCCAATGAGTCGGACAGAGGCGATGAATAGTTATAGAGATGAACATACGAGGGCTGTAAATAAAGTAGTCCAGACACTCGCAAGAGATCAGACATGCGCAAACAGGACATGGGAACTGTCAGGTGGAGCTGTTGTCGATGTGTAAATGTGCATTTGACGGGCAACCAGTAGGGAGTGTTGTTGCCGTGTGGTGTTCAAGTGAAGAGTTTCGATTTCACTGCTCTAAAGCATGTTTTCAAAAGGTGATCAGCGTTCGGGTGTGGCCGTGGCAAAAATGCATCAGAATGTTATCGATGATTATTTGAAGCCTGTGGTGAAATTGCATTACTGTATAGGATGGTTGCATGATGGGTCAAGGCGTTTCGTGCGGGTCGGAATGAGGTCTTGGAACACCCTCCGTATTCACCAGACATGAGTGCTTGTGACTTCGACCTGTTTCCTAAGCTGAAGGAACCCCTGCCGATTTCCTGGAGTGGCATCTGTACTCCGCACATGAGGGCGCTCCGTCGCTGTCATCATCTTTGCAGGTGACTATATTGAAGGAATGTAATGCAGTTGTACTTGCCACTACAGTCCTCGTACTACTATCAGTGTTCGATGCGGAATGTTTCTATTAAAGAGTATTTAATAGTTTGGAGTTAGGCTCCATTAGTGATATTTCCTTCGTTGTTTGTTTATTTATATGTATATTTATTTATTTACTTACTTTTTTGGTTAAGTGTTTTAGACTGAGCAGCAAATCTCAACTTGCACGAGTATATTCTTGGGAATGGAAGAGGAACTATATCAAACACGCATTAGAGTGAAAGGAATTGCTACTGTCCTTTCGTTGCCGAAGCGTTCCGTGTACTTAAACATGATGATTCTGCAGAGATACATACTGTACTGATTTGTGGATGAAGCATTTTACTGCGCTGTCTGAAAAGTTCTGCATTTTTAAGCAGATGAATGCAAGAGCATTTTGTACAAGGACTTATTGTCTGAAAACACACGACATCTAACCACTTGAAAGATTACGATATTTGCATGTATCTCTCGGTGGAAGTCGAGTAAGAGCTCTGTGTTCTTACCGAATTTTTCATGTGTTTGAAGAATTACGTTTTCGACCCGGCCAATGCATGTGGGCACTTTTGAAATAAAAAATCTGGGTTCTGTGGTTCGTAATCACATAAAACTGGAGGTCCCGTGATTAGGATCACAGTATCAGTAGTCGCGTAAAACTTCAAGCTTGCTTGCATACTTTCTTTTGCGTATCATGCTCCTATTTACATTCAATATTTGTTTGTAAAAATGTTCTCCCGTAACTCGTTCTTATTCCTGATTAGGAATATAAGTCGAAAAACGGTTGTTTTCTTTCTTTCTTTCTTTCTTTCTTTCTTTCTTTCTTTCTTTCTTTCTTTCTTTCTTTCTTTCTCCTTACTACATCACGTGAAAACGCCTGAGCGTAATGTTACGCAACGCAATATTTAAGTTGAGAAAAATATTTTAACTTAGGCTATACATTATTTTAATAGTGAATGTTGGTGGTTTGATCCAGCTCAAGGTACAGCAGGGTGGTTGTTTTTTTTTTTCAGCACCGACAAAATTGTTGACATGTTAAAAACCCGGTGATGCATTTTGCATTTACGAGATAAAATTAACTCAGCTATATGAACTTATCCGTTGTTAGCAAATAGGAATGTTGAAATTGTACATGGATCGTCTAGGTAACACTATTCATGAGGGCTTTAAACCTAGTAGATGAGGTCATATTATTATTATTATTATTATTATTATTATTATTATTATTATTATTATTATTATTATTATTCCCGGTCTAGAAAGCCAAGAATAACGGCCGAGAGGCTTCTGCGTGCTGACCACACGACACCTCGTAATCTGCAGGCCTTCGGGCTGAGCAGTGGTCGCTTGGTGGCCAAGGACCTTCAAGGGCTGTAGTGCCATGGGGTTTGGGTTTGGATTATTATTATTATTATTATTATTATTATTATTAAACACGGAGCCAGAGACTCTACTGAAATCAAGGGATATGCTCTGAGACGGAGGTCCTCAAACTTCTACAGTATAAGATTGTACCCCCCACTCATGATTAACAGTTTATAGTACCACAAGAAAAAATCCCAAAATGGTATATTTTAAAAACATGAATACCTAGTTCATTTTAAAGATTTTTTAAAATGATAAAAGCCATTCTTTTAAATACACGTCGTCAATAAGACAAGATCGTGAAATTAAATGCAATTTTTCTAACACATGACAATAAATTCAAAGTTTGTACCTGTTTCAAGTATTATGTAATGATAATAAAATCACACAGCATTCACTGTTTTGATGGAAGTTCCACAAAACATGAGTAATGAATATTTTTTAATCTTAATTCTGGAATTCAGAGATTACGAACCATCCAAATTTGAATGGGGTAGGTGTGATTTGCATGGCGAGACAGTTTTTTGATGCAAGGTATGGCTCCAAATTTAGCTTGCTATGGTACCGTAATTATTATTATTATTATTATTATTATTATTATTATTGGTAAAACATGGATGAAAACTTGCTCTTGCATAGAAATACAGATCATAAAATTGATGGCACGAGATTTTAAAGGAAATATATTTAACATTCTTCGTTTTTTTTCCATATTTTAATTTTTCTTCAATTTTTCCCTCGAAGGATGCTCGCGTACCCCACTAAAAGTCTCAGGCATACTCCTAGAAGTACGCGTACCTCAATTCGAGAACCACTACGTCTAAGATATCAGGTGCACGAGCTAGTTGTACCATAAAGTTTGATATCTGACCCATTCAACTTTCAGAACTGTAAATAATAATCTCACAGGTAAGGTAATGAATATAAACGAAGTTATGAATGTATTGTGTTAGTTTACAAGTGTGATATTGAATAAGAGATCAGACTATACGGCAAGAGTGACAGAGTGGTCAGCTTAAGTGTTTCAAAACCTCGGGGTAAAACCCCGGGACTGTCAGGCTTTCGCAGTGATGTAATACAGTAGCACATAATGAAAAAGAAGTTGGCAACTCGTTCTCCTACTTGGTGTTCACACAGTCTGTGGATTCACAAGCGGTATCACTTGTTAGCAATACGAGACTCAAAGACCGACCACAGGAATAGCAAGAAAAGTCTCCCTAAGAGACTACAGAAAATATATCAGAGAACAGAAGGTAATTGATTACCCAACAGTATGTTTAAAAATACACACCCATGGGATATACGGTCCAAGAAAATATGAATGAAAAAAGGGAAAGACGAAAACGAAATAGCTTTTATAACCTGAGTATATGATGGTGATTGGTGCGCATTAAGAATCTTCAGGCCGAAGACCAAATGTAGTGAAACAAAAAAAGTTTTTCTTTAACATGTAATGATCTAAACAGCTCAGATTTGCCAGTCAAGATATTCACTTCAGAGGACAGTTATGATAGAGGTGGCTCTTATGTGTACTCCATTATGTACATTGTATTTCAATATTCTGTGATGTACTATGAAACAATTGAGTAATGCATGTATAATCATCAAGCAGGAAAGTGTGAGAAACGGAATTTCAAGCTCAGAACAACCAAAACTAGATGCAGGAGGCTACAGAAAAAGAATGTGTTTATCAGTCATCTTTATATTACTGAATACTTCCCCTCAGCATGATGTGACTGATATAAGCTGCCATTGGTGTAGATTGTATGAAATCGAGGATTCGTAAGTACGCACTTATAGTCGTAATTGACAAAACACCGGGTGAGTTGGCCGTGCGGTTGGGGTCGCGCAGCTGTGAGCTTGCATCCGGGAGGTAGTGGGCTCGAATCCCACTGTCGGCAGCCCTGAAGATGGTTTTCCGTGGTTTCCCATTTTCACACCAGGCAAATGCTGAAACTGTACCTTAAGACCACGACAGCTACCTTCCCATTCCTAGGCTTTTCCTATCCCATCGTCGCCATAAGACCTATCTGTGTCGGTGCGACGTAAATCGAATTGTAAGAAAATAAGAAATAAAGTCACAAAAACATAGGCAGCCAGGTACAAATAATCTAGAAATGGAGGTGCACGCTTGTGTACTAAGGCTGATGATGAGAGCTGGTTATCCTGGTACTCGTTCTGGCGGTTAAAGAAAAGCAAAAATACCCGTTTACCCATTACGGTGGGTGTGGATATCCGGTTACCCATTGTACATAGTATCAGTTTCACCCGATGTTAAGTTACTTGTGTTTATGCTCAATGATCGATGTTTAATTCCCTCTTTCCCTGCGAGACTGCTTCTCGGCTCCAACATATCTCTCGCTAAATGTAGCTCTGTGCCCAGAGAACGGTTATTTACTTGTTGTGTACATATGATCGAGATTTTGTAAAAGCCTATATTGAGGATCACTTTTAAAAATATTCATACAGGATATGTATATATATATATATTTAAATAATTTGGTTTGTTTACGGTCTGTTCAGAATTAGCTAACTCTTATTTTCGACAGATTTCATCCGCTGATTGGATTGTTGAAGTATTGGCTCGGTATGCTTTATTTTCATAAATAAAAATCTAATGTGTAGCCGTCAAGTTTAAGTGTAGGCCTAAATAACATTAAAAAATAAAAATACTTAAACTCGAGGACTAGTCTGTGACTAAAATACAATTATTTCAACTCACTGTTGATAGGATTGTCCATTCCTAGTCATTAGGAAATCATTCGCTTTCAGGCTGCCAGATATACGGGAGAAAATTATAACCTATTTTACATCGGTATTTCATCATCATCATCATCTGTTTACCCTCCAGGTTCGGGTTTTCCCTCGGACTCAGCGAGGGATACCACCTCGGTTATGTCTCAAAACTCACGAGTCCCAAAACTCACGGGCTAAAATTAGTAACAAATAGTCTCAAAACTCACGAACACAAACTGGTCGCTAAAGTAAACATTCTAATGAGTCCCAAAACTCACGAATACAAACTGGTCACTAAAGTAAACATTCTAATGAGTCTCAAAATTCACGACTCCGGACAGCACGTGCTTGCGATGCCCGCAGGAGGGACGAGCTGCGCGATGAATCACGCTTCCCTTCAACCCATGTTTTTCCACCGACTTTTAGAATGGTATTTCCCATGTACTATTATGAGGAATTATCATCCTACCAAAGATCAAATTCCCCAAGTGTAACACTGATCTTTATTCAGTTATTTTGCTTGGTGCCATCGAACAGTGCACAACATGCAATTCATTTCTTCACAAAAGGATAAAATAAATTTAGTGTACAATGGTTATAGGTTTTACAAGCAACTAGAGAACAAGTCGGACGAAACAGTATGGTTTTGCTATAAAAGACTGTCATCCGGTGTCCCGGTAAAGTGATAACTGCCAGTGACAATAGTGTTTTTAGTGAAACAGTCCACCAGTGTGTACCTGATGAAGCAAGCCTCGATGGGTACAAAGCAGTCAGCCAGGCCAAGAAACGAGTTCGCGAAGAACACGGAACATCAGTTACACAGGTAAGTTAAACATTTTTTTTTACAAGTTGGTTACGTCGCACCGACACAGATAGGTCTTATGGCGACGATAGAATAGGGAAGGACTAGGAGTGGGAAGGAAGCGGCTGTGGCCTTAATTAGGGTAAAGCCCCAGCATTTGCCTGGTCTGAAAATGGGAAACCACGGAAAACCATCTTCAGGGCTGCCGACAGAGGGGTTCGAACCCAGTTGCTTGCCCTTGAACTCGCGGCCAACTCACTCGTTTTTATTTTTGAAAAGTCCGCAGACGAAATTAAAGACCGTTAAAAATCGCGCGCGTGTCTGCTCGTGCATTGTAGCTAACAGCCTGTTATCTGTGTCGTTTCAATAGAAATTGAGCCGATGACCTAGGTGTTAGGCCCTTTCAAACAACAAGCATTATTAGAAATGGTTTATAAATTATATTTGTTCCGAGTAAGTGAGTACTTAAGACATATTGGTACTATTGGTTATTACTATAAGTTAGGTACAAGAAGGTAAGGATAATATTTTTTGTTACAGGTCTACACAGAAGAATTTGAATCCTTGCAGCAAAGAGGATATGAATTTATCACCAGGGTACCTCAATTTTCCAGTGTAAAATCATCACTCTACAGGCACCGAAATAAAGCCCTGGGAGTCCAAAAAGAGCCAAAATATCGAAACGACATTAATTTAGATGAAGACACTCTACGCATGACCGATGGCAGTACATTTCTTCTTGCAGACAACAGGGATGGAGAAAGAATATTAGTATTTTCAAGCGCAAAGAGAAGAGAATGTCTCAAAGCGCATAGGACATTTCTAATGGATGGTACTTTCAAAAGTTGCAGCAGCCAATTTTCACAGCTATATACAATATATGCTGATCTTGGAAGCACCAGCGAGGAAACAAACATAACACCTGTCATATTTGTTCTTCTCCCTAATAAGACCACGGGAACATACGCTAGATTATTTAATATCATAAAACATGAGATCCCAGAATGGAACCCAAATGAAATAAACGTCGACTTTGAGGCAGCCGCTATCAAAGCAATAAAAGAAGTATTTCCTTCTATCAAAGTGCAAGGATGCTTCTTCCATTTATGTCAAAGTCTCTGGCGAAAGGTTCAGGAAGTCGGCCTCACTGAAGCCTAGAAAACGAATCAGGAAGTCCGACAAACAATTACAATGTGTGCGGCACTTGCCTTCCTGCCGCCTGAGGATGTAGACGAGGGGTGGATCTACATTCATAGTAACGCCCCCGAAGACCAAATGTTGACGATATTTTTTGACTATTTTGTCGATCATTGGCTACAAAATCCACTAGTTCCAGTGGAAACGTGGAACTACTATAACAGAAGACATAGAACAAACAATTCTGTAGAGGGGTGGAATCACCAAATAAAGAATATTCTGGGAAGACCTCACCCTCGAATAAAAGACTTAATAAAAGGGCTTAAGCAAGAAGCTGAGAAATCAGATAAGAAGATTATGAGGATTGAGTTGAACCTAGAGGGTTTAAAAAGAAGAAAGAAATACTACCAACTTGATAAGAGGATCGAACGAAACACAAAAAAATATGAGGAGACAAGAGATGTAGGTGCATTTCTGAGAGTCACTTCCTTCATCCTTAAGATGGGTTAGACAGAAAGTAAATCTTTTCTTGTTAAATTAATCATGTAAATATGTAGGTAAAAGTAATGGAAATAGTGAAAAAAGACCAACTGAACCAAATTAAGCATACTAAACCAATTGACAGAAATATATAAATAGTAAAAAAATATATAAAAATACATAAAAATAAAATGCATTGAAAAGACAAAGCTTTACAGCGGCTTATGGAACTAGGCCTTCATTTGAAAGGCCGAGTGCGGTTATCCGCGCGGGTCCATGGCGTCCGTGGGTTTCTCAACCCCCTGTCGCGTATACTTTGTATGAGGCTACACGACAGGCCCACCTCTTGATGAGAGAGGTGCCAATTACAAGAGGGCACGCAGTTCCGGCTGGCGCTAACAATATACCTTGTCATACAATTCCGATTAAATTTTCAAATATCTACAGTCGTTATGTGGGTAGGTTGTAGTGATTGAAAAATCGAATACAAATTATTCGCTTATTCGATTATTTATTTTATTCTATTAATCCATTTGCTTAATTTTTCGTTTATTCAATTACAGTATTTCTTCGATTCGATTATTCATTTGAAATTCCATTCGAATGACTGGGGCAAATAGATAGTGAACGCTTTCTAAATAATGGCACGAAAAGTAATCCTAACGTCATCAACTCATCAATCTCATCACAGGGAAATTAAAATCACCTATCTCCACCCCCTTACAGGAAGTGCACGGGTAGGACGAACGGTCTCTGATAACCTTACCGAGAATAAAGCGAACTCATGCTGCTCACGTATGAATGAGTCGTGCACTCAGATGCCATTACATAAAATGCAAAGATTAATATATTGCATCACGCGCCCACGCGGTTACGCGAAGTGCAATGCTATAGTATTGGCTACTTGGCTCACCAAATTTCTCAAGTCGTAAATTAAAATGCGTCAGAATTTTCTATAAAATATGGCGAAGTCGTTGGTCGCTATCTTTGAAATGATTTCGCTAAATGACTTCAAAGAGACTCCAGATCGATGATGATGGTGATATTTAGTGATTTTGGTTCTTTCCCACGCCAAGAAAAAGTGTAAATGGTCAATACAAATCAGTACGGGTTGAAAACAATGAATGTTGGTGGTGGTACTGTAAAATGAAATGGTGTATGGCTTTTAGTGCCGCGAGTGTTCGGCTCGCCAGGAGCAGGTCTTTTGATTCAACTGCCGTAGGCGACCTGCGCGTCGTAATGAGGATGAACTAATGATGAATACAACACATACACCCAGTCCCCGTGCCAGCGGAATTAACCAATGATGGTTAAAATTCTTGACCCTTCCGGGAATCGAACCCGTGACCTCTGTGACCAAAGGCCAGTACGGTAACCATTTAGCCATGGAGCCGGACTTGGTGGTGGTTATTACTGTTTTAACGGGAAACCTAATACCGTCGGGGTTCGGAAAAGAACAAAAGTTGACTAAGGATAGATGAAAGCAAGTAGACTACCACAAGTGGGTGGAAGCAATGCCCGGATTCAGCAAAGGGCCCCGAGGTCGCCAACCCACGTTCTCTTGCTCAATCAGTCAATCAATCAACCAATCACTACTGATATGCATTTAGAGCAGTCACCCAGGTAGCAGATTGCCTATCAGTTGTTTATCTAGTCTTCTCTTAAATAATTTAAGAGCTCCTGGGGCCCCTTTTTAGTCGCCTTTTACGACAAACAGGGGGTACTGTGGATGTTATTCTGCCTCCCCAACCCACAGGGGTAAAATAATGGGTGGTGAATGAGACAGAGGTGTATAATTATTATTTTTTTAAAAAGATATTTTGCTGTTGTCTTAAAGCTAATATAATACATTTTTACCTTTCACATAAATTTATAATAATGGCGTGTGGCCTCCGGGGAGGTCTGCTGCAGGTCTTTAGAGTTGACGCCGTACAGGCGATCTGCACGTCTGTGAGGATGAGGCCCTACCTAAGGTGAAGTCTAATGCTGAAAACGGCACGAACACCCAGTCCCCGAGCCATAGGAATTAACTAATGAAAGTTAAAATCTTCTACCCGACCAGAAACCGAACCCGGGACCCCCTGGACCCCTTGGACCCAAGGCCAGCATGCTAACTATTCATGAATAAAGCCGGACAACATCAAATTAAAGTAGGTATATTGCCCGCTGTCAGTAAAAAGAAACTGTCAGTTGGTAGTACTGGGGCTGAGATCCATTATGCGGCCAAGGCGGCATTTACTTCAATAAGGAATTTTATTTAGAGATATACATCAAGACAGTTAATTCACTCATTTAGTTTCAACATTTGGAGATTCATTTGGAAAAAAGGCGTGTTTCTATTTTTCGTAAGAGTTCATCTATTCGCTTATTTCAGTCGATTATCTACCCGACACAGAAAAATTTATTCATGGCGTATATAACTGAATGATATTTGAAACTCATTCCATTATTTGATTTGATTATTCATTCGATTATTTAAATAATCGGATATAAGTTATTGGATTATTGAAAGTATCCCATTATCCCATCACTAATAGGGTGGACATTTATCCACTCAAAGAAGAACTGGCCCTGCTCGTGAGTTTTGAGACTGGCCCAGGTAGAGAAACCTGTTCTTACTAATCCTCTTCCAGGAATTCGTGAGTTTTGAGACTGGCCAAGGTAGAGAAACTTGCTCTTATAAATCCTTTTCCTGGAATTCGTGAGTTTTGAGACTCGTGAGTTTTGAAACTCGTGAGTTTTGGGACGACACGACCACCTCTACCGCCTCAAGGGCAGTGTCCTGGAACTTCAGACTCTTGGTCGGGGGATACAACTGGGGAGAATGACCAGTACCTCGCCCAGGCGGCCTCACCTGCTATGCTGAACAGGGGCCTTGCGGGGGATGGGAAGATTGGAAGGGATAGACAAGGAAGAGGGAAGGGAGCGGCTGTGGCCTTAAGTTAGGTACCATCCCGGCATTTGCCTGGAGAAGTGGGAAAACCACGGAAAACCATTCCAGGATGGCTGAGGTGGGAATCGAACCCACCTCTACTCAGTTAACCTCCCGAGGCTGAGTGGACCCCGTTCCAGCCCTCGTACCACTTTTCAAATTTCGTGGCAGAGCCGGGAATCGAACCCGGACCTCCGGGGGTGGCAGCTAATCACGCTAACCACTACACCACAGAGGCGGACACATCGGTATTTACTTGTCATTTATATGTCATAACCGTTACATAAAGTGCGTTTTATTTTAGAACAAATTTTATTTTAAACACACCTTTATTCATCCTTCTCATTATAACAAAATTGTAACGAACTGTTTCTCGGCTAGGAGCGGTACCCGCTTCGTATTACCCAGATTTTACCCGAACGCGTTCCCCTGTGGGTGGGGGCGGTAGAATAATATCCACGGTGTATCCTGTCTATCGTAAGAGACACCTAAGCGAGGGACCTGAGAATTTCAACTCGAGAGCATGGATTGGCGACCGCAGTTCACTTAGTTGAGTCTGCCATTGCTTCCAGTTACTTGTCAGGCTTCTCGCCTTCATCTATTCTATCGGACCTTCCTTAGTAAACTCTTGCTCTTTTCCTACCCCGATGGTATTACGTTTTCGAGGTCTAGGAAGTATTTCATTTTCACGCCCTGCGTGGCCCTTGTCTTTGTCTCCATTTTTTCGAAGTGTCGAACCTTTTCTAGTTTGTCTCTCTGATTAGTGTTAATAGAGGGTGAATTGCCTAACTGTATTTCCTATTAGAACAATAACCACTCACTCGAAAGCACCTGGATACCCGAGCCCTACTCTGTACCTAGGATAACAAGAGGTTATACATATGATAGGAATACATTTCTGTCACTTACCTGGCCTGCTGTTCGAGACGACGGGCACGCCGCTCCATAGATGTTTGCTCCACCCAGAATCCGCCGACGCCAGAGACGTCCCTGGAGACGTCATCGGCGTCCGAAGAATGCGCGCTGCCTATGGTGGCTGTCTCCTTCTGCTTCTCTTAGGAACGTTCTTTGTTTTTTAGCGGGCGCTAATTGGGATATGGGCACTGGAGCACTTAACTTCACCTTACGGTAACAACACACGCGAGTCTAATTATTCTCGTATTTTACTACTGTATTACCAAGATTTAAACAGAGAAAACTTGTGAAACACGGCTTCCACCTATACGGTGGTTTGTTTTCTTCTTTCGCCTGTGTATCAGTCTATATTCTAAAACATAACAGTAATATCCTCGTTCTTCCTAACCCTCAAATTATATTCATCAGCAATTGTGTTGTCTTCCCTCACTATTCACCAGTTAATTAAGAGTTATGCTTATCTAGTATAGTGTTAACACAAGCTTTGATGTTCCCTGTTCGAAGTTAAAAATCAGTGACGTTGTAATGTTGAGCTTGGTTCAGTGTGTTTCGAAGGCTGGAGGTGGGTCCTAACCCGGAAACGTCTTCGGTTGTTGACTGTTGAGATCTTGAGAGAGCAGTGCTGCCCGGAAGCTCGTCTGCTGTGAACTGCCGAGAGAGTGTTAAAACATCTGTGCTAAGCCAAGACACAAGTGTTTCACCTGAAACGCCGGGCCGCCATGTGGAACACATCGGACTACTTCTCGCGGCCCCGGTCGCTCTTACTATTAGCATACAAGCTGGAGGCAGGAAGCACCCAGATCATATCTTAGAACATCAAGTGAAGGTGGAAAGGAAAATACGTTTGATAGTGTGTCTGAGAACACGTGGAAAATCTGGTTCTTATAAATTTCAGGGCAGTATTTCTCGTTCCACAAGGAAGTATGATCTCCAACTGCTTCAGTAAGTGCTTGGATGGCCCTTCATTTGCAACCTCCGGTTACCTTTCCTTTTTTCTACTACTATCCTGAATGTATTTTCTCTTCAATCCCCGTTATGGGTGGGAGCGGTGGAATATATTTTAAGTATCCACTCCCTGTCGTAAAAGGGACCTCAGGAGTTCTCATCTTGGGAGTGTGGATTGGTGACCACAGGGCCTTTAACTGAGTCTGTTATTGCTTACACTTACTTGTGCCAGGCTCCTTACTTTTCACTTTCCTATCAGTCTCCCTCGGTCAACTATTTTTCTCTTCCGCCCCCGACGTATTAGATTTGTAAGGTCAAGGGTGTATTTTTCACGTTATTTGTTTGCCGATGCCCTCATTCGTCTCTTCAAGCCAACCTCGGTGGCGCAGTCGTTTAATCGTTGGTCGTCGTTCCCAAGATATCGGGTTCCTCATGGTTGAGATCGGTAACAAACAATAATTTCGTATGCCTACTCCTGGCCTGGTGCAGCCTTTGTAAGACAGATCCTCCGACGGGGATGGACGGCATCTGCCGTGTTAGTGTGGTGTATAAGTTTAAAGGATGTTGGGGATGGCACACACACCCAGTTCCCGAGCAAAGAGAAATTAACCATTTATGATTAAAATCCCCGAACCTAACTGGAATCGAACCCGGATCTCTTTCAACCAAAGGCTACTATGCTGACCATTCAGCCAAGGAGCCAGACGGTAGCGAATGAGCGTGTTTAAATGGGATAAGTTCATGTCGATACTCTCCGGGTTGTTAAAACTCGTGCGGAACAGAATTTCTGCGTCTGTTATTCTGTAAGCAGTTAAAATAAATATAACAGTCTCTTGACGCAGTTTTCGGGGTGATTTAGTGGAACCAATAATATAATCATTTCGTACGGCTGTTTCTAGTCTACGGCAGCCCTTGTAAGGCACACCCTCCAAAGAGAGTGGGTGGCATCTGCCAAAGGTAGGAAACTGCGTGTTATTGTAGTGGAAGATAGTGTTGTGCGTGATGTGGGAGTTGCAGGGGTGTTAGAGACAGTACGAACATCCAGTCCCCGAGCCAAGGGAATTCACCATTTAAGGTTAAAATCAGCGGAACCAACCATAATTCTAGATATAAACTTATGGTTGGTAAATCGACTTCTAATGCTCCTGAAACTATGGTCACCACTGCCATTATCACCTACACAGCTTCACCGAAATAATTAGTTACCTATACTACTGAATACACTACAATAACAGTCCGGCTCCATGGCTAAATGGTTAGCGTGCTGGTCTTTGGTCACAGGGGTTCCGGGTTCGATTCCCGGCAGGGTCGGGAATTTTAACTATCATTGGTTAATTTCGCTGGCACGGGGGCTGGGTGTATGCGCCGTCTTCATCATCATCCAATTGCCTAAGGCAGAGGCTCATTTTGTAGTAGTAGTAGTAGTAGTGGTGGTGGTATTGGTATGACCTGGTCTAGAATTACAATTTAGGCCTATTCCAATTGATAGCACTACAGTTCATTAAATAACTCAAAATTCATCCCTAAAAAGAGCCGTTTCTTAAGAAAACTTCTTCCTCTTCACTTTTATTAAATTCTACATTCATTTTTTTTCCAAATTAGCAGTGAAAGTGGGTGGGGGGGGGGTTTCTCCTCTGGCTTGGAGGAAAAATTTGCCTCCAAGTCAGATAGATTTTTCCGCCGCCAGTGTAGTGAACTGAGATTTTCCGTCTCATCAGGTAATCCTAGGAAACAGATTAGTAAAAGGGCATAGTTTTTGCCCTGGGACTCCCCCCCCCAAAAAAAAGTGAGTGTTCACGGCTCACGGCTGTTTGCGGCCTGGTCATTCCAGCACTTGAACTTTGGACTGTTAGATCGGCATTTTACTACTGTAGGAAAATGTGTGTTTTTTTCATATGATTATTTCATATGATAGCATTGCTTTTAATCGCGACATTCCTGCTGGCGTCATTGTAATGATCTATGTTGTCAGTTGGGAAATCCACTAATGCAGTCTTTCTGAGGATGTAAAAAGGCAAGTGGAGAGTGAGAGCCTGCCATTATAATGAAAATTCCCCAACTTGATTGTGACTGATGGTAGGCAAGGGGCCTATCATTACAATGAAAATTCCCTAACCCAGTCTCCGCAAAAAAAAAAAAAAAAAAAAAAAAAAAAGAGACTGGTGACTTCCCTGTTGCGTTTCTTGGGTAACGTTAAGAGCTATGCAATTTATTACAGTCTTCCTCACAACATGTATACTACCTAACCCTAGAATTCTGTATACAATGTAGAATTTCGTAGCGAAGCATGGGTTCATCAGCTAGTTATCTTACAGGTATATGGGAAGCAACGGACCGGGTAGCGACAGCCAAGTAATATGGCTGACCACTTGACACTCCTGTATGTGCAGGCCATCTGCTTGGGCAGCAGCCGTCTTGGCAGACTAAGGGCCTCAGTGGACTTTTGCATTACTGGTACTTTTAAATTGGCTGAGGGTGGTGAGCAGAGTATGTGTGTACCGTCTAATATTGCGATGGTGCAGAATGCAAATTTCTTATGTCAATTATTTTTGCATTAAGGCATGTTCACCCAACCGCAAACATTGGTTGTCTCAAAAGACATTTTCAAAATCGTCTTATTTGAAATGGGATGAACAGACTGTGTACATGGTAGGATTACAATGATCATCTCTTCGACCACTGGCTATCCACACTTTACGAATATCCTCGCGTTTCTGTGTCTTTTTACGTCTCCATTATTTTGTGTTTTATTTTCATCCAACGCGTCTTTTCATATTGTATCAATAACTGAAAATAAATTTGAAAATGCATTGCCTGTTTGAACGACTGAAAACCCCAGCCATCACATTAATAAGACAACACTGAAACAAACAAACAAAATAGCAGGAAAATGCAATCAAATCCTATGAGTGGTAGCATCTTGAACATGTCTGAATGTTGCATTAGGTGCTGTAGTTCGCAGGAGGATATCGCAGAGAGAAGCGAACAGATGGTCTCTGCACAATCATGCTTCACTTTCTCGAGGCTGCAGCACATGTAAATTATGACGGAAACTGATGACCAATACGGGTGGATCATTAACATGAACAACTTTCGTTTCTCTCGGTATCCTGCATTTGGTATTCAGTTTGTTAACACTTATAGAAGATACATTTGAAATTCCTTGCGATTCTTGTTACTACTAACTAACCCCATGGCACTATAGCCCTGAAGGGCCTTGGCCTACCAAGCGATCGCTGCTCAGCCCGAAGGCCTGCTGATTACGAGCACGACGAAACCTCTCGGCCGTTATTATTGGCTTTCTAAGCCGGGGCCGCTATCTCTCCTCAATTCTTGTCACGTAGGCTGAGTAGACCTCGAACCAGCCCTCAGATTCAGGTAAAATACCTAACCTGGCCGGAAATCGAACCCGGGGCCTCCGGGTAAGAGGCAGGCGCGATACCCCTAAACCACGGGGCCGGCTTCCTGTTACTACTGTAAAATGTTAAAGTTGCCGTTTGAACTTCATTTCACTGGACTACAATCTGGTAATAGCCGATCTTATTATCGCACAGTTATTGTCGGTTAAAGTTTATTGAGATCATAATATTCTTGATGGCGCAATAAGATTACAACATAAATAAGAAATCGGCACATCTGCAGAAAATAATTTGGGTACAATAAGTACTTTTAATGGCATTTATTCAGTATGAAACTTGTTACCCCTCGAGCCATTATTCTTCTTTCCCCAGTTACTCGAGCTTGGCACTGCGTGTGGATTAAGTTCTTTTTTTTTTTTTTACATTGCACCGACACAGATAGGTCTTATGACGACCGGACGAGTTGGCCGTGCGGTTAGAGGCGCGCAGCTGTGAGCTTGCATCTCGGAAATAGTGGGTTCGAGCCCCACCGCGGCAGCCGTGAAGATGGTTTGTCGTGGTTTCCCATTTTCACGCCAGGCACCTATCTGTGTCGGTGTGACATAAAACAAATTGTAATTGGTCTTATGGCGACGATGGGATAGGAGAGGACCAGGAGTGGGAAGGAAGCGGCCGTGGCCTTAATTAAGGTACAGCCCCAGCAGTTTCATGCTGTTAACATGGGAAACTACGGAAAACTATCTTCAAAGCTGCCGACAGTGGGGGTTCGGACCCACTATCTTCCGAAAGCAACCTCACACCTGCGTGTCCCAAACCCCGCAGCCACTTGCTTGGTAAGTTCAGTTTTACGGCCGACTGCCTTCCCGATGTGAAGGGATGTATTCACTACTGTTTCTGTGGTGGTTGGTAGTGTGATGTGCTATGTGTATTAAAACCATCACAAACACTCAGCCCGCGATCTAGAAGAATTAACCAGATACAGCTAAAATCCGCGACCCGGTTCGAATTCGAACCCGAGGCCCTATGAACCGAAGACAATTACGCTAATCATTCAGCCAAGGAGCCGGGCCGTCCCTCGAACAATTATGTTGTAACCTTTTCAAAACTGATCGCAAATTATGTCGTAAGTTAGAATGTCTTCCAGTAGAAGATGAGTATGATGGTCCAGAATAGCAATTCTTTAGTTACGACGAATTTTAAGTGTTTAGAATAAGCCAAAAGCAAAGCTACGATCATGGTGATCCTTGGAGGAGTGAAAGGTTAAGGCTTTCACTATCTGTAACTTCAACACCAAGCTTTTTCTATCGGTTTTAAGTCGCACCGACTCAGACAGGTCTAAGATAAGGACGGGCTAGGGTTGGGAAGAAAGCGTCTCTGGTCTTAATATTTGCCTGGTGAGAAAATTGAGAAACTACGGAAAACCATCTTCAGGGCTGCCACCCACTACATTCCGAATGCAAGCTCACTGCTACGTGACTCGAACCGCGTAGGCAACTCGCTCAGTAACACTGAGTGTGATGCAGTTGTTAACTTTATGCCCGTCCCCATGAATTAACCTGATACTCATTTATGCCGTAGGCTGAATGAACTCGGCGTCATTTGCCTCACGAGAGTAGGAAGTCTCGTTTCTAAATGTCTCGACTTCCTGGCTGAGAATCAAACCCCGCCACTGTTACCACCTCGGTTAGATAGTCTCCTCTAGAATATAATACGCTCCTTGACCCAAATTAAGAAAATTTAAATTAATTCTTAGTAGAGAATCCCAATTCATTCAGGATGTTACGAACTTCTTGGATACTTCGAGCTTCTGAACAGTAGTTCGTACGAAGGGTCAGGTGAAAAAAAAAAAAAGAAAACAAGTAAGTCAACTTTTTGTCGCAGTCGAGTTAGCGGTGATTTACTGGGCATCGGACCAAGCGTAATTCAGTTTTACATTTCAAACTTCAGTTATTCAAAACACATGATTTTGTGACTTTTTATTTGTTTATCTAATAACGTTATGAAATCAAAATGTCGTTTTTCTGAGTTCTGAAGGAAGTTGACTTACCTATTGTGTTTTATTCTTCATATACTTCTGAGCTCTGAAGTCAGTTGTTGTGGAACTTCAAGTTTTTTGCCACACTGTCGGCTCTCTAGCTTGAACTAATTGGCATGCTTTGTACTCCTTAAATATTTGCTATTACCTTCATCGCTGGGACTATTACCAATGCTGTTCATATGTGATGGTTCCTACTTTCCTTCACTCCTGCCACTATTTGATCGCACAGAGGAAATTCATCAAGTACGAGATTTTGAAAGAGAAAGGTATGTGAATTTAGATATATTACACATTAATGAAGAATATTTAAATGTCTGCCAGCTAAGAAAACAAATCACAAATTGAGAATTAAGAACATAGACCCTCCAAGGTAACGGAATAAAGAAACGGTAGCACGCTTGTATTTTTATATAAGCCGAGCTTAAGTTCGTGGGTTTGATCTCAGCTTAATCCGATGGGATTTTGAAGGTACTCTGATACGTCAGCCTCGTGGCGGTAAATGTACCGGCGTCTCCGTAAATCGTAAAGGTAATTAATGGGACGTGAAATTCTTCTTTTTATTATTATTATTATTATTATTATTATTATTATTATTATTATTATTATTATTATTATTATTATTATTAGTCGGACTGAGTGGTTCAGACGGTTCAGGCGCTGGCCTTCTGACCCTAACTTGGCAGGTTCGATCCTGACTCAGTCCCGTGGTATTTCAAGGTGCTCAAATACGTCAGCCTCATCTCGGTAGATTTACTGGCACGCAAAAGAACTCGTGCGGGACATAATTCCGGCACCTCGGCGTCTCCGAAAACCGTAAAAGTAGTTAATGGAACGTAAAGCAAATAGCATTATTGTTATTATTATTATTATTATTATTATTATTATTATTATTATTATTATTATTATTATTATTATTATTATTATTATTATTATTATTATTATTAGGGCACAGGTTTGAGGAGGTTACTCCAATGATCATACTCCAGCAGAGAATAGAAATGTTAATTCAAAACTAAAAAAGATATGAGCACCTTAAGAGTCATATTGTGACACAGCCGAGGTCTGTCCTACGCTGTCTTGTGGTAATTTATATTCCCGTTGTCACTAAGTGTGAACCCTTCTGCTTGAGTTCTGTTGTAAAAAAGATATGTTGGGCTGAGTTTTTCAATAGTAGTGGAGATTTTTTTTTGCTAGGGGGCTTTACGTCGCACCGACACAGATAGGTCTTATGGCGACGATGGGATAGGAAAGGCCTAGGAGTTGGAAGGAAGCGGCCGTGGCCTTAATTAAGGTACAGCCCCAGCATTTGCCTGGTGTGAAAATGGGAAACCACGGAAAACCATTTTCAGGACTGCCGATAGTGGGATTCGAACCTACTATCTCCCGGATGCAAGCTCACAGCCGCGCGCCTCTACGCGCACGGCCAACTCGCCCGGTAGTAGTGGAGATTGGAATGTGGTGTGCAGTGTATAACTGTAAAAGAAACCTCTTAGAAAAACACAAACAGCGAGCTTTACCTACAGTACTAGGCGCAGTATATAGAGCGTCTTAATATTCATTTGCCATGCCTTAATTCTTCGCATGAATCCTTTGAGAGTACCCCTATCTGTTATAAGAGGTCACTGAAAAGGGGTAACCCCCAGCTTGGAAGATGACTTTGGCAACTATGCGATTCCTAGCTGAATTGGACATAGCTTCCACTTCCTTGTACTTGTTCTAGCCTCTCGCATTCATCTTTTCTGCGCAATCTCCTCCGACATCGACAATATTAGGTTTGCGAGGCCCGGAGTGTCTTTCATGTTTCACGCCTTTTTGGCCCTTCCCTTTCTTTTAACGATAACTTCATTATTTAAAGGGATAGAACTCTTTCATTTTCTCCTCTAATTATAATTAAGAGGGGATGGTTTCTTCACTATGCTTTTCTTTAAAACAATAATAACCACTATAATTCTTCGAATGGTTAGATCTCTTCCTCCTGTACTTTAAATGTAAGTTTCCTTCCCATTTCGCACGATACGAGTTACACTTACGCAACAAAGCTGAACTCGCGTTAAATGATCTCGTGAACAGCTGGGAGTCCCATATAGCCATTGACAATGAAATGGGATGTCGGCGTGTCGGGCGAGAGAAATCCTAGCTTGTGAGTTTAGTCAGGTGACATAATTGAGAAGAATGTTCTGAGGTGACAGCAGATTTCTACAACTTTGGATTGTTTCCTCGTTTACATCCTTCATTGTGTTCTTCCAAATGTCTGCACTGTACTCACAAAGGAGCTTCATGCTAATGAATACGTTAAAAGTTGCTGCTGTTACAAATTACCATCTGTCCCCGGCAGGGATTTCAAATGACATCCCTTGTCAGCTCGTTTCCTGAAAATGAACGCAGTGAAAGCAAGCCAAGAATACAGTGAAATAATTCTCGGTGATTGAGGTACAGAAAATGTTTTTTCCTCTTTCTCATATCTTTAATTAGTATGTAATTTATTATTCTCTGTTGCTTTATATGTGGGCGCACAGTATACTGCTAATTAGTCGGATCCATGTTATCATTTAATATCCAGGCAGTCAGTCGGTCGCCCAAAATTCTTCCTCCTCCCTGTTCCCAGTCCCATCGTACGACATGGAGTGTCGAGTGGAAGTCAATCAATCAATCAATCAATCAATCAATCAATCAATCAATCAATCAATCAATCAATCAATCAATCAATCAATCAATCAATCACCACCGATCTGCATTTAGGACTGTCGCCTAAGTGGCAGTCTCTTCATTCAAAGAACTTTGAAATTTATCGAACACATCCCTTGATTAATTATTCCCATCCCTAGTCTCTCTTTCCATAAACGACTATTTGCCCAATTTGTCCTTCTGAATTCCAAAGTTATCTTCAAATCATGATCTTCTTATTGCCTCTTTAAAATCAAACTACCTCTGGCGGGTTTGAACACGCGATTTTGGAATCTGGGGACTGCTGATCCTAAGAAGCAACTTGAATCCTGATATAAGATATGGACGCATGCAAATTATTGTTTACAGTCGTCATTTTCATAGTATCACGCAGCTACTGTGCTTAACACGTTATTTGATTGTTTCGAATTTATTTTAGCGGCTAGTTGAAGTATAATAATTTATGATATATTGTGACGAACTGGTTTAGTTTCTCTCGTAAGAGAGAAGTGACCTTCCGAACTCGTGAAACACAAATTCAATGCCGGGCTGGTTGGCTCAGACATTTGAGGCGCTGGTTTTCTAAGCCCAACTTCGCAGGTTCGATCCTGGCTCAGTCCGGTGGTGGAAGGTGCTCAAATACATCAGCCTCGTGTCGGTAGATTTACTGCCACATAAAATAACTCCTGCGGGACTACATTTCGGCACCTCGGCGTCTCCGAACACCGTCAAAGTAATAAGTGGGATGCAAAGCAACTATTATTATTATTATTATTATTATTATTATTATTATTATTATTATTATTATTATTATTATTATTATTATTATTATTATTATTATTATTATTGCACACATTCAAAAACACCGTCGGTTGTCCTTGACATGATTTCCAATTTTCAATCTACTTGCAAGACACGGCCACTTTCTTCCCAATTCGTTTAATTTGTATGGCACATAAATGTCCAATTCGTATGACTGCTTAGCTCAATGGTCAGCGTACTAGCCTGCGGTTCACAGGACCCCGGGTTCGATTCCTGACCGGGTCGAGGATTTTAACGAATGTGGTTAATTTCTCTAGCTCGGGACTAGATATTTGTGTTCATTTTAATACACTTCTCTTCATCCGCTTGCAACACAGCACACTGCCAACCACAAACACACGCAATAGTTAAAACAACCCTCCACATAGGATGAAGGATGAACTCTGTATGGGTCAATGTTTTAATTTCATTTCTCACGTTATGAGTCATGGAGAACAACAATGCGAGTCGACTTTATTGAATTCGTTATTCTTTCCTTTTGAACATTGAAGAAAACCGAGGAAAGATTTTTAGCGTTGCGGCTGCGAGTGCGAAGGGCGAACTCACAACCTATCCTTGTCGTGTTTCTGAATACACCCGACCCCTTCCTTAGGCAGTTGCAACAATGACATGATTGACGGGTCAGTGACGTAGTTTCATTTTCTGTAATAAGAGATTTGGTTCCAGGAAATCGTGTCTTGTAGCTTCCTAATGTGTTCGTTGGAGATATCCAGCCCTAGAAAATATTTAAAAACGCATAATTCAGAAAATGATTCAGTTATAGGGTACGTTTCCTGAATAAATATTTTTATCGGAAAAAATACATAACTGTTGAATTCACCCGAATTAAAATATTTAAAATGCTTTTTTCCTCAAAACATACTTTTGTTGAGTTCCCCCTTTATTTAAGCAACCCTGCATACATCCTTTGTATTGAAATATACTTGCAGACTTGCTGTATATAATTATCCGTCTGCCTTTATTATTATTATTATTATTATTATTATTATTATTATTATTATTATTATTATTATTATTATTATTATTATTCTGACTTCGTAGCCACTTAGATTTCCATTGCTCTTAATGTGCTGTAAAGTAAGGTCTCATAGAAGTGGAACTCGTCTGTTTCTAGTGCATGAAAGACGTTGTGGGCTACATACTTCCGTCACGTTCCGACGCGCCACTCCACGACGTAATTAGAACAACCGATTGCAATTATTATAAAATCAGATATACTGTACATAGAACTTCTCATCCATTGAGATTCTCGAAGATAACTCCATAGCATAGCTAGAACATCTAATGGAATATGGGACATGTGAAAATAATGGCGATGCAGCATTTATAATTGTAAGTGCATTATTGTAGAGGTTGTAGCTTTCTTTGTAGATCAGTGGTAGAGTGTAGGTCCCCCATATCACAAGATCTCAACGTGGCCGAAGTATTCGAATTTGACCAAGAGCGGGATTAAAGTCCATTTTATTATTATTATTATTATTATTATTATTATTATTATTATTATTATTATTATTATTATTATATTCTGACTCCGTAGCCACTTAGATTTCCATTGCTCTTACAATGTAGAATGTCGACGTGCAAATAACCTCTGGTGACCCATTTGGTGTTAACCAAAAGTAAAGCGAAGTCATCTCCGTACAGGACACGAAGGTCAGTAGCGGAGATTAGGGGGGTGTGGCATTCGCCCCCACCCCACTTTGTAGAAGAAAAATTAAATGTTTATTCCATGTTATCCGCCTGAAACTGGGAGTTATTAAAAAAAACATTTGTATAAACCCTGTTGCCTTTTCAGCTAATTATTTCCCTTAATGTATTCGATTATTAAGACAAATACGTAGCGGAAACGCGCACAAATGTAAACTGTCGTTCGTCGCGGCTAACCGAATTTTGCAGCGCCACAGCAAATAGCGAAGACACGCGAAACAATGTGTAGCATATTCTGCGACGAAGGGTAGCAGGGGTATATTTTTGCCAAGGTCGCAAGCTTGCCGCGCATTCGTCAGTCTGGCAATCTCACTCAATGGGTCTGTGTAGTTCTATCTACTGTTTGTTACCTTTTTAGTGTGGAGTCAAATACTAAATTACTTTTTAATTGTACTTCTATTTAATTGTAATACATGCGTAACTATTGTTCCTATATGGATGTGAAAGCTGGACTCTGGATCCAATCATACAGAAACGTATTTATGCCTTCGAAATGTTCCTGTATCGCCGTCTCTTGCGGATATCCTGGGTAATGAAAATCTCAAATGCCGAGGTCCTTCGTCGGATGAACAAGCAAAAAGAACTACTGCTCGCCCTAAAACAGAGGAAAACATAATACCTAGAACATATCATGAGAGGTGAGAGGTATCAGTTATTACAGCTTATTATCGAAGGAAAGATACAGGAGAAGAGATCTGTTGGGAGAAGAAGAAATTCATGGCTGAAAGACCTTCGAAGATGACACTACTGTACTTCAAAAGTGGCATTCCATTCTTCACTGTCAAGATCAGAGCTAGTTACGTGGATCGCGAACCTCCGCTCGGAGACGGCGTCTTAAGAAGAAGAAGAATACCAAATACACTATAGACAATACCGGACACTTCCGTATTCTCCCGGAAGAAACTGAGAGACATGTTGATAGTGGCGGCCCAACCTTAAACGTCAAGCTGCAAGATTGAAACTACAAACGTTGCATGTTAAAA
The DNA here is from genome assembly GCF_040414725.1 of Anabrus simplex. Classification (NCBI taxonomy): domain Eukaryota; kingdom Metazoa; phylum Arthropoda; class Insecta; order Orthoptera; family Tettigoniidae; genus Anabrus; species Anabrus simplex. The sequence goes on from NC_090265.1 coordinate 491,101,341, forward strand.
CTGATGAAAAAAATGAAACTAAATAATTATTTCTGCTTTGTTCTACTACGAAAGTTGAATGTTCATACTGATAGAAATAATGGAACACAATAATGGTTTCGTTTTGTTCGAATCCTTGACTGAATACTCTAGCGTTGAGGCCATCAGTTCAGAAGGTCCCGCATCCGATTCCCGGTGGGATCTAGGAGTTTAATTGCGTCTAATTAATTCTTCTGGATCGGGAATTGGGAATTGTGTTTGTTCCAACACCTTTCTCTTAATATTCTGACAACAAACTACACTTCCAACCAGCACAAAAACATGCAGTAGTGATTACTAGACCTCGGATTTTTAGGTGTTAAAATATTATTTAGCTGCCTAAAGTAGACTCCCAAATAGTTTCTAAAATATTTTAGGCAGCTTCAATTTTACGTATTTTAATAGGCATCGATTAAAATAACCATGTTCATTTTGCTAAATTGATAATAACTCATTAGGGGGAAATATAAATCAAGTTTCACTCACCTCTTTGCTACAAATGTCTCAGAATTTTACCATTCGATGTGAAATGGGGAAACTCCTGTAACCCCTTTTTAATTAAAGATGACTTGGAACCTGACAGTTTCGGCATAATTCACACAGTGAACAAACGGGAATATCGAACTGTTCTCACAGAATGAAATGGAGGTGGTTTTTCTTTTCTCTCTCTCTCTCAGCAGGTCAATACATGCTGTCTTCTGCCTAGTGACAGACTACGGGATTGTTCGGTGCGGGAGGTTCTAATAATGTTATTTGCTTTACGTCCCACTAACTACTTTTATGGTCTTCGGAGACGCCGAGATGCCGGAATTGAGTCCCGCAGGAGTTCTTTTACGTGCCAGTCAATCTACCGACACGAGGCTGTCGTATTTGAGCACCTTCAAATACCACCGGACTGAGCCAGGATCGAACCTGCCAAGTTGGTGTTAGAAGGCCAGCGCTTTAACCGTCTGAGCCACTCAGCCCGGCACGGAAGGTTCTTAAGGCTTTCCGGAGAGTGTGGTTTATACAACTTGCCGATTTTAATATTTTGTTATTGAAAACGAGTGCACAAATATTTTATTTTATCGGATTTCATTAAAAGCATTTTAACCGATTTAGTGATAAAAATACGAATTATAGGAATACAGGCAAATATAGGTACTAACGTTAATTCAGACATTTCAGGCACGATAGGACCACCGTTTAACCTTATAAATACATGAAATGTGTAAATACAACTTCATTTTAAGTTATCTCTCCAAGAGTAAAATAGGTATTCCCTAAAATCCTAGGTTTACTGATTATATCCTCCATATAGGGCTGGCGTCAGGAAGGGCATCCGGCCGTAAAATAGAGCCTAATCCCCATGTGTGACCCAGCTTGTACCCGTAGCCCCACAGATGTGTAAAGAGCGGGAGAAGTAGAAGAATAATAAATTTTGTTTTAATTTTCTTCATGTAATTAATCTAAGATAAGGATACTTGTTGACAACTAAATGTCAAACGTAATGTGATATGTACACTAATATTTGACAATATTGGAATTTACTTTGTTTTGTCTCGAGGAAAGCGGAAGAAAGGTTTCGATAGCTGAACAAGTTCAAAGTTATTGCAGCCGAAAACGGCCCAAATCTTACGAAACATAGTTCAATACTTGTGTGAATGTAATTCCAAAAAGTTTTGTCACCGGAAAAATTAAATTTTCACGAAAATCTTCTTCTTAACGCAAATCCAAGAACATCGATATTACTACTACACTCAGTTTCAAGGCCGTCCCACTAGGTGCGCTGGCAATCAGTGTCTTGCGATATATCGCAAAGTGTCACGTATCCTCTGTAGTGTATTTGATAATACTACTATTACCGCACTTAAGTTGGTAGACTGTCAATTTTTAAGTCTCTATCGAAATTCGCTCGGAGAGCATAAAATATTTTATAGCAATTTTTTTCATTTTTGATGTCTACACCCCCACCCCCCGCTATATCCCGAGGACCTGGGTATTTTTGTTGTCCATACAGTTTAATGCCCCTCCCCCTCCACTTTTAATTCCCAGTCGCCGCTACTGATGAAGGTTCCTTTGGAAGAATGGAAAGTAAAGGCTTAACTTCATACCTAGCCGCCTTTGCCCTCCGGCATCAAGTTAGTACTCGTGGTTAGTGTAGATTGGGCGAAATTCAGCTACAGTTGACGACCGTTGTTTCCTTGTAGTCACAGCTGTGGACTTGTCAGCCATATTAAGACAGGGTTGCCATTCTTCTATCTGTACAGACCTGTTACAAAATGAAATAAACATGCTGAAACATAAGTTATCACCGGTTACGTAAGTGTTTGAACAAACTTCAGGCTGCAATATTTGAAGAAGCATGCTTGTAGTTTTACCTGACCGTTGATGTCGTGGTCATGCCCTCTCCTATAACGTGGAAACCGAACCGCAGGGAGGTGATCTTTCTTTTCAAAATACCGTATGCATTGCCAGGGATTTAACTGCTACTACCTCAGCGAGAAGCTTGTGACTGTGCGATTCGGCTGTCACCTCTAAGCTGCTCATGTGGTATTCGTAAGATAACATAGATTTGTAACAATATTTTAATTATTATTGACATAGTAAATGTTAATTCTTCGCTGATGAAAATGAAAAGAAGGTACGGAGAATTCTTAACAATATAAAACGAATTGCGCAGGGGCTATGTATAAGCCACGGCCGCAGATCTTTTGGGCGTAGAATACGTCACGGTTGTGTTGGTTGCATGGTACAAATAACTGAATGCACGGAGTCAAATACAGTAGAGACAATACGCGACACTTCCGGATTTAGCCTTGTTAAAATGGGAGATAATTCACAAGTGGCGCTCCTAGTGGCTTGACCTGAAAATTGGCGCTAAACTCAAATATCAATGGAAATGTATATACGGAAATGGATAAATAAATTAAGTCTAGAAAGAAAGTGTTACTAATATATTAACTTCAAAGTTGCTAAAGCAATTCTGGATAAATGAATGAAGAATTATTTAACAGGTTATTATTTAAAGACTGGAATTAGACATATAATCAAGATGTGAAATGGAGTGCTGTGAAAGGGCTTGATCTTTCACTTATGCCATACATTTTTTGCTTTAGAATTCCTGCGTGAACGTTGACGGCTAGATTTTTCTTTTTTCTCATTTAAAAGCACTGTGCCATCATATTAAAACACTTGTCAACAAAAATATCAGCACATTCCTTACACACATGATTCAATGAATTTACATTTAAGAGCTGGACAATTTTCTTTTTAACTTGAAGCCTACTAACAGAAAGAAAATCTATAAATTTAGCCTCAAAAACATTCAAACTTTTCCTATAAGCAATACTCGCCATAATACCATTACATTAGGGTAAAGCAAATTTGCATCATCATATTGTTTCAATAAAATATGTACATTTCTCAAACTATCCATATTTTCTTCAGTGCTTGACAGTGCATTACGGGATTCCAAATGGGGTAACTTGGAACACAACCAGCCACACTCATATGCATATGTATTATCCTGAATTAAATCAAACCCACAGATCACACCTACAACAACACATCGGTATTGAAGGTTAACTGCTGCACTATACAATAAAATATGCGTATTATATTTTAAGCCAGTTAAAATATGGGTCGAGCAGGTCAGAAGATTATGAAATACTATAAAAATCTCTTTGTCACTAGAAGAATATATATACAAACACAATATTACTTACATTTTCTTGTCACGAGGTAAACGGAAGAAAGACTGCGCATTCTTCTCTACTTCATTGCTACTGCAGCCAAACACACCACATACCTTTCCCTTCATGTTGAGAGGAGATATGAAGGAATGACACACGCTACTATTTAATTATGCCAACTCACTGAAAACGCATAAATAAACACCGAAAACTTCACACACAAATACACGTGCTCTTATAAATAAATAATTTCGTGTGGCTGTTTCTAGCCGAGTGCAGCCCTTGTAAGGCAGACCCTCCGATGAGGGTGGGCGGCATCTGCCATGTGTAGGTAACTGCGTGTTATTGTGGTGGAGGATAGTGTTATGTGTGGTAAGTGAGTTGCAGGGTTGTTGGGGACAGCACAAACACCCATCCCCCGGGCCATTGGAATTAACCAATGAAGGTTAAAATCCCCGACCCGGCCGGGAATCGAACTCGGGACCCTCTGAACCAAAGGCCAGGACGCTGACCATTCAGCCAACGAGTCGGACGACGTGCTATTATGACATAATCAGTAGTTCTCGGGTCAGTCCGCTAGAGACAGCTCTAATAGCTGTCCTTCGATATCTTTCTGAGTGTCTCGTATTGTCTCTACTGTATTTGACGGAGTTAATGTTTAGAGCGATTTTTCTTCTGACTGGACTTTGTTCTTGCGAATGTTGTGAAATCAAGTAGTTCCCAATTCCATCGACTCGATTACATCTTCCGCATATTTTGAGGCTTATCTATCTCTATAGTTTAGACGGAACAATAAGTTAAGATCAATGAACGAGTTGGCCGTGCGTAGCTGTGAGCTTACATTCGGGAAATGGTGGGTTCGAATCCAGCCGCCGACAGCCCTGAAGATGGCTTTCCGTGGTGTCCTATGTTGACACCAGGTAAATGCTGGAGCTATACCTTATTTAAAGCCACAACCACTACTTTCCCAGTCCTAGACCTTTCCCGTCATTGCGTCACCGAAAATTGTCGATGTATTGGTGCGACGTTAAACCACTAATTAAGAGCTACTCTGTTGCGGTTCGTGCACTGGTCCATCTTGGTTTTTTACGCGGTCATACCTGCCAACCCTTCCGATTTACCCGTAAACTTTCCGTTTTTCAATACATTTTTCTTCCGATTTTCCGATTTATTTTTACTTATTTTTGAACAATATAACTTCCTGTACGGTCATTACTCTTCCCCTAGAATAAATTCTTATGAACTTGTGTAATTTACGCATTCTCGTTTTCAAACGTATTTATCTGACGAGTGTATCGTATTTCCCGCTCACTACTGCAGCTTGTGTGCGTTACAGCTGAGAATTCGGGACGACAGTCGTCCTACAAGCGAGAGAGTTTAGCGCGCGCTAGCGACTCCGCTAATCGGGACGAAAGAATTAGTTTGTTGTTGTGTGGTTCGCGCGCTGTTAAAATCGTTTCTGTGCGTAGTTTCGTCGGAGTTGTAGGCCACGTGTCTTTTCTTGCGGTTCTATGCTTTTCCCCTTGCCGAAGTCCTCTTCTTTTCCTACCGCTTTTTCCCACACACATGTGGGGTCGCGAGTGCGAACTGCGTCGCACATGTGAATTTGGCCCTGTTTTACGGACGGATGCCCTTCCTGACGCCAACCCTATATGGAGGGATGTAATCATTATTGCATGTTTCTGTGGTGGTTGGTAGTGTGGTATGTTGTCTGAATATGAAGAGTAGAGTGTTGGGAAGGACACAAATACCCAGTCTCCGAGCCAGAAGAATTAATCAGAAGCGATTAAAATCCCCGACCCGGGCGGGAATCGAACCCGAAACCCTCTGAAACGAAGGTCAGTACACTGACCATTCAGCCAATAAGTCGGACTTTCTCCCTGCCGAAGTCGTATATTAATAATGTATGAGACATATTGATCTGATTTGTATGTGGTAGTTTAGCATATTTCAGTGCATATACAGTATGTATATTCTTGGTTCATAATTTTAATGATTTGAATGTAATTCAGAGAGTTGTGTTGGTGACAGTTTCTGGTATTTTCTCTTCGCGATATGGCCACAAAACGCCATAAATGTTATCTTCAAGTGTTCAGAGATAGCTATAAAATTGAATTTCCGTTCATTTTGCAGTCTAGTAAAGGAAACTATTATGCATTTTGTTCCGTGTTTGTCACATTTTCTTGTAACTATTTTTATGTTTTCTTAGTGTAAAATTTTAAATTTAATGGGCAATTCGCATTGTAACTCTAGATGTGTATGCCTTTTATCTTGTCATTTTTCACCGAGACCGTGGTGCAGTATACGTGATGAAATCCAATAATTAAAATCCTTCCTATTTTTTGTTTCCAAAAATCGGTAGGTATGCAGCGTGGTACAGTACATTCAACCGCACAAAAATTGGCCGGCAAAGAAATAGGCTATTTAATTTTATGCATTCGAAAGTTCGAAACGCGAGGATATTCGTAAACTGTAGCCGAAGAGATGATAGGGCCTACTTGGAGTCGTACCACCTGCACAATATGTTAATCCTGTTTCAAACAAGAGGATTTTGAAAGAAATTCCTCTTCTGCGACAGCCAATTTTTGTGCGAATGAGTGCACGAAGGAGCTCTTACGCCCGTCTCGGACATCTTGGGCTTGTTCGATTCCCTTTTTCTTTTTTGTTTTTATTTGTGGTATGCTTGGACCCTATTTCAATTAAGATATTGAGATATTTCGGAAATGATCACAAAACAAATGTTGAACTATTTCACTCAGATTTTCTTACAACCATTGTAGATCTCATATAGACGAAACGATGATACCTCGCGGTACGTGCTATCACGTTGCGGTTCCAAAGTTATACTAATTTTACCTTAGACTTCGAACTCGGATTTCACTTCAAAATGGCGGATGCGTGCACGTCTCACCATTGCGCCATTTGAACTTAAAAGCTGATTGGGTAGACTCTTTGGAACTTTCTCTTTTCAACTTCAGTTAGCATACGAGATTTTTACTACTTTTTATGGTTTAAAACAAGTCTGGAATACACTTGTTTGAGATACATGGAACGAAACGACAAACAAATTGTACGTCAAAAAATAACCAATGAAAATTATTATTATTTCCACCCGCATCAAGGTCTTCATTGAGCATAGTAGTAAAGATATTTGTGATGATGCCGCGCATAAATCCGTCTTACCAGTGTTGAATACAGCCACTTTCCTCAGGGGACGATTTCAAGCCTAACGGGGGGGAATGCAAATACCATAGACAAAAATTGTAGTACTATCGATTATAAAACAAAATCTTTATTGTAAGACTAGCTGATATACCCGTGCTTTGCTGCGGAATTCTACATTTTATGCAGAAATCTATATGAAATAGTGTACACGTTGGAAGATTTTATTTAATTGCGTAACAATTAGCGTTACCCCTTAAAAACAATGGGGAACTGGCCAAATGTCGTTTCTCATGTGAAGGCCGGGTTAGGGAATTTTAATTTTAATGGCAGGTCCCCTTGCCTACTGCCAGTCACAATCGAGTTGGGGCAGTTTTCATTATAATGGCAGACACGTGCTCTGCACCTGTCTTTGTACATCCTCGGATACACCGTCTCTGTGGTTTATCCAAAGTCTTGAAGGATCCACCAGTGGACAGAAAACCAACAACCGGGCGAGTTGGCCGTGCGGTTAGGGACGCGCGGCTGTGAGCTTGCATCCGGGAGATAGTGGTTTCGAATCCCACTGTCGGCAGCTATGAAGATGGCTTTCCGTGCTTTCCCATTTTCACACCAGGCAAATGCTAAGGCTGTACCTTAATTAAGGCCACGGCCGCTTCCTTGCAACCCATAGGCCTTTCCCATCCCTCGCCGCCATAAGACATAATTATCTGTGTCGGTGCGACGTAAAGCCACTAGCAAAAAAAAAAAAAAAAAAAAAGAAAACCAACATGACTGCAATATTAAAACATTAAAACGGTTATTTATTTATTTATTTATTTATTTATTTATTTATTTAGGATCAGCAACAGCATAACGCCGAATTACAAAGATCCGTGTCTGCGTAAGTACAAGTTCTAAGGAAAAATTCTGAATGATTAATATTAATGTTTTATTATTGGAATATATAAGGGATAATTGGTCTGCTTATAGATATCGTGTAAACGGATTCCGTAAAGAACAGTATGTTTCCAAAACATATCGCTAAACCTTTTCAGAAACCCTTTGGAGAATGATAAGAATCAGGAAGGCTGCCTCTGACGCCATTATTTAATAGGACTAAACGTTCAGGCAGGGTATTCACTTTTAAGGGATCCAGGCGTAAATTTTCCTATGACTTGCTTCACATTTTATTTCGCTGCAGGACCCCCTTAAGATACACTGTAATAGTAAGTAGCCTATATGTTAACCAAAGGTTCCAGTTATACACTTGCAAAGTTTGAGCACGGTCCGTCAAGTAGGTTTTACGTGAGAAGCATGCGCCCAAACACAGCAAAACATATTTTTCTCAAAAAATATTTGAGCTGCGAAGAAACTTCATATAAACTCTTTTTTCTGGTAAATCAAATTTTAGGTACACTTGGTGCTCTCCGTTGTTCAATATGCCTAACCGTTTAGGCAAAGTATTCACTTTTAAAGGTCCCAAGTGTACTTTTTCCTCGGGCTTGCTTCACATTTTCTTTCACTACCATCGACCATTTAAAAGATAGCTATCTATAAGCTTGCAAAATTTGAACTCTATCAGTGTAGTAGCTTTCACGTTTAAAAAAGCCCACAGACAGGCAAACATACAAACTTTGAGATTTATTATTGCTGCCATTTTTTCCTTAAATCACGGTTCTCGTGGGAACCCTTTGATATTCTAGGATGATAAATAGCTTACGTTACCCGGAATGATATTATCTTTCGGATGGTGAATAGATTTCAAAGTCACTCCGGTAGTTTGAGTTTACACGTTACATGTAAACAAATGCGCAGTCTCTCTTTACCACTGATATGCATTTAGGGCAGTCTTCCGGGTGGCAAATTCCCTATCCATTGTTTACTTAGTCTTAAATAGTTGCAAACAACTTGGAAATTCATTGAACAGTCCCTTGGTAAATTATTCCAATCCTTAACTCCCCTTCCTATAAACGAATCTTTGCCCCAATTTGTCCTCTTGAATTCTAACTTTTTCTTCATATTGTGATCTTCCTTACTTTTAAAATCAATACTCAAACGTATTCGTCTACTAACGTCATTCCACGCCATCCCTCCACTGACAGTTCGGAACATACCACTTAGTCGAGCAGCTTGTCCCCTTTCTCCCAAGTCTTCCCAGCCCAAACTTTGCAGCTTTGTCGTAACGCTACTCTTTTGTCAGAAATCACCCAGAACAAATCGAGCTGCTTTTCTTTGTAGTTTTTTTCCAGTCTTCGATTCAAGTAATCCTGGTGAGGGTCCTATACACTGGAACCATACTCCAGTTGGGGTCTTACCAGAGACTTATGTCTTCTCCTTTTCATCCTTACTACAACCCCTAAATACCCTCATAACTATCTGCAGAGACCTGTACCTTTTATTTACAAAACCGTTTATTTGATTACTCCAATGAAGATTTTTCCTTATATTAACACCTAGCTATTTACAGTAAACTTTCACCCCATCAGCACAGTAACTAAAACCTGAGAGGTCTTTTTCTATTAGTAAAACTCACAACCTGCCTACTATCCCCGTTTATCATCATACCCATCGCCTGCTGTCCTTCTCACAACATTATCGAGGTCTTTTTTCAGTTGCTCACAATCTTGTAACTTATTTATTACTCTATACAGTATAACATCATCCGCAAGAAGCCTTATTTCTGATTCTAGTTCTTTAGTCATATCATTTATATATGTGAGAAAACATAAAGGCCCAGTGATATTGCCTTGAGGAATTCCTCTCTTAATGATTACCGGCTCCGATAATGCTTCACTTACTCTAATTCTCTGAATTCTTTTTGCTAAAAATATAGCCACCCATTCAGTCACTCTTTTGTTTAGTCCAATTGCACTCATTGTTGCCAGTAGTCTCCCATGATCTACCCTATCAATTGCCTTAGATAGGTGAATCGCGATACAGTCCATTTGACCTCCTGAATCTAAGATATCTGTTATATTTTGCTAGAATCCTGCAAGTTGAGCTTCAGTGGAATAACATTTTCTAAATCCGAACCGTCTTCTATCAAACCCGTTATTAATTTCGCAAACATGTGTAATGTGATCAGAAATAATGCTTGCAGTCCCAAAGCTTACATGCAACAGATGTCAAACTCACTGGCCTGTTATTTTCGGCTGCATTTCTTACCACCCTTTCCTGTATACACAGGTGCTACTAAAACAACTCTCCATTCATTTGGTATAGCTCTTTAATGCAAACAGTAATTAAATAAGTACTTCAGATATGGTACTATATCCCAACCCATTGTCTTTAGTATATCCACAGAAATCTTATCAATTCCAGCTGCTTTTCTGGTTTTTAAGTGTTGTCTTATTTTACATGTCTTTGTTATGATACGTAAATGCCAATACTTCGTTAGTATTAGTCACCTCCTCTATCCGGACATTATCCTTGTACCAACAATACATACTGCTGACTGAATACCTCTGCCTTCTTTAGATGCTCACATACACACTCCCCTTGTTCATGAATTATTCCTGGAATATCGTTCTTGGAATCTGTTTCTGTCTTAAAGTACCTGTCTTATCAGCCATATGGTACTGCGTGATAGTCCTACAAAAGCAGCTTCGTGATCACTAATGCTATCTATTATTTCAGTTTCTCGATTGGTTTTACCACCATCACCGCGTTCAGAATATGCTTTCCTCTAGTTGGTTCCATCACTTTCTGATTCAGCTGTCCTTCACAGATTAACTTACTTTCCATTTGTTGGTCATGCTTCCTGTCGTTCGCATTACCTTCCCAATTGACATTTGGTAAATTGAGGTCGTCTGCTACAATCACGGTCTTTTCTGTATCGTTTCCCACATGGCTGATTATATTATTAAATAATTCCCAATATTGTCTGCATCACCACTTCCAGGTCTGTACACTCCAAAAACATCAAGTTGCCTATTATCTTTAGAGACGAGCTTACAAATTCTTCTTTCACCAGAATGAGTACTCCCCCTCGTACCATTTCTATCTTGTATTTACGGTAAACACTCCAGTTCTGTGAGAAAATGTATGCATGCATTATGTCATTTCTTAGCCGTAAATTGACTCCTGTTAATATACCTGCTAAGTATATATCTATTAAATTAATTCTATTCCGTTATTTACAATACTTCTACAGTTCAACACTAACATTTTTATGCCATCCCTACTTGCCTTCCAGGTCCCTGATCCACCCCGTTTCCCTGAATGTACCTCCCTACAAACCTTGTAAAAAAACTTCCTAACTTATACGTACCCTGCCGTTCAAGTTAAGGCTATGTGAGCGTTGATCTCTGTCTCTAACCAATGATTAATACTATTATAAGGGGCCGGCGACGTGGATTTTGGACCCCTTTGGACAACAAAGATCATCCCATTAAATAAGGTATTGCGAATCGGATCCACTGATTGTTTTGGATTCATGGTTATTTTTTCATCATGATTCGTGTTAGATTGTAGTCGGTGGATACATTTTGAAGTTTTAATTATCGTGTCATTTCGTTGCACCTCGTATTATTAGGAGGGGCTGCCTGGCCGAGGCGGTAAAGGCGTGCTCGGTTCACCTGGAAGGACGTGGGTTGGATTCCCGGTCAGGAAGTCGAAAAAAAATTCCACTTCCGGAGGTGCACATAGCCCTGAAGTTCACTCAGCCTACACCAAAAATAAGTACCAGGTTAATTCCTGGGGGCAAAGGCGGCCAGGCGTAGAGCTAACAACCCTAACCCATCAAGTGCCGAGGTTACGGATAGTGGAAACTTTTACCTTCCACCCCTCACAGGGCCTTCATGGACTGTACGGAGATTATTTGGCTTTTTGCTTTGGTTCGTATAATTAGGGGCCGATGACCTAGCTGTTAGGCTCCTTTAATCAGCAATCATCATCATCATCATCATCATCATCATATCTCCTACCCACCCATTACAGTCTACAAGTATAGTATAGAAGTATAGATTTTTCCTTACTACTGACACATACTGAATCAGAATTGCCACGCACGGATTATTAAGTTTAAAAGTTGAGTTAGATTAGATACATTACTGGATTTTGGCAGAAATAAAATAGTTTATAATAGTTCGAGGCGAGAGGGAACTTAGTGAGTCAGCGAGAGTCCTCGGATTCAACACTGCGAATTTGTTACGTCTTCTCTGAAATACGAATTACGCTAGAAGACTTAAAATCACGCGTAATAACGAATAGCTTGTTTGTTAATTTCTGGTGTCGACTTCTTGCTGGATTCACTGAGAGAATTCGCGACTGTGATCCTTGGTCCCTTGTGTATTACGTTATCTCATTCTTGCCAGTGGTGTTAATTCCCAGCTCAGTTACACAAATGTAATTGAAACTGCACTCCGTTAGTTACTACACAGATAATCTGTGTTTATAATGTTTGTGTGATGCGCACTTGAGAGTTCATAGTGGACACTTTCGGTGTACAAATTGAATTCTAGTTGATGGTTAGAGCCCTGTACTGATGCGGGATAACCATTGGCGGATACAAACTGTATAGTAGTGCGGATAATTTTGCTGATAATTTCTAAATAATGACGTTTATTGATTTTCACTCAGGTATACTCTCGTTCTTGCTTGTGGTTAGGCGACCCTTGACATTGGTATGGGAGAATAGTGATATATAACTAGCCTTGAAACCATAAAGCCGTAAATCTGACCTGGGCCTAACTAGCTCCTGCCCGCAATTAATGGAAGGAAGGATCAAAGGTCGATACGTCGGTAGTTGTTGTAAGAGAAAATCCCTCATAAACCTGTGACTGTAGGGGTTCTGGTGCCAGGTGTCAGGCCTATTGTATTGCGTTAACAGATCTATCCGTTTCAATACATTGGGTGTAATATACTGCAGTTAAATATTTAAATTATCCACGGATAACCATTTTGCGATGCGGATGAAGTAAGTGCGAGTGCGGATATTATCTATATATATAAAATAACTTGTCCTGACTGACTGACTGACTGATTCATCATCGCCGAGCCAAAACTACTGGACATAAAGGAATGAAATTTTGTGGATACATTCATATTAAGATGTAGGTGCTCGCTAAGAGAGGATTTTTGGATATTCCGTCATTAAGGGGGTGAAAAGGGGGGGTGAAATTTTAAAATGAGTGTACCTATATCTCAAAACTTTAAAAGTGTACAGATGTAAAAATTGGTATTTAGAATCTTCTTTAAAAATAAGGAAACACGTATTTTTTTGTTTTCAGAAAATCCCAACAGGAGGGGCGAAAAGGGTGAAAATGGGGAAAAATGGGTTGAATGCGTTTAATCAGGATACCGGTACTTATATCTCAGAAACTGAAGATATTACAGACCTGAAAATTGGTACCTTTGATCTCTTTAAAAAATAAAGAAACACGTATATTTTTGTTTTTGGAAAATCCAATTAATCGGAGGGTGAAAAGGGGGTGAATTTTTAAAATGAGTGAATCTATATCTCCAAACTTTTAAAGTGTGCAGATGTAAAAATTGGTATTTAGAATCTTCATTAAAAATAAAGAAATACGTATTTTTTTGTTTTCGGAAAATCGCAATAGGGGGAGTGAAAAGGGGTGAAAAAGGGGTTGAATGCCTTTAATGAGGCTACTTATATCTCAGAAACTGAAGATATTACAGACCTGAAAATTGGTGTTTGGGATCTCCTTTAAAAATAAAGAAACACGTATTTTTTGTTTCTGGAAAATCCAATTAAGGGGGGTGAAAAGGGGGTAATATTTTAAAATGTGAGTATCTATATCTCAAAACTGTAAAAGGTTATAGATGTGAAAATTGGTATTTAGAATCTCCTTTAAAAATAAAGAAACACGTATATTTTGTTTTCGGAAAATCCTAATAGGAAGGGTGAAAAAGGTTGAAAAAGCGGTCGAATGCCTTTCATGAGTCTACTTATATTTCAGAACCTGAAGATATTACAGACCTAAAAATTGGTATTTGGGTTCTACTTTAAAAGTAAAGAAACACGTATTTTTTCGTTTTTGGAAAATCCGAATACAGGGGGGGGTGAAAAGGGGGGTGAAATTTTTAAAATGAGTGTGTCTACATCTTAAAACTTTAAAATTTACAGATGTAAAAATTGGTAGTTAGAATCTCCTCTAAAAATAAAGGAACACGTATTTTATGTTTCCTGTAAATCCAAATAGGAGGGAGGGGTAAATGGTGAAAATGGGTTGAATGCCTTTAAAAAGGATACATATATCTCAGAAACGAAAAATATTACAGAACTGAAAATTTGTATATGGGATCTCCTTTAAAAATAAAGAAACACGTATTTTTTATTTTTTGGAAAATCCAATTAATGGCGGTTAAACAGGAGTGACAAATTGGGGTGAATTTTTTGAAAGACTATATCTACAGAATATCTTGGAAACGTAAAATGTTACAGACGTAAAAAGTGGGTGTTTGGAATCTCCTGTAAATGTAAAGAAACATAGGTGATTTGTTTTTGGAAACTCCACATAAGGGGAACTCAAAAGGGGTGAAATTTTAAAATGAGAATTTTTACAGTATATCTAAAAAACTTAACATGTTACAGAAGTTGAAAATGGTATTTTTTATCTCTATTAAACATAAAGAAACGTGTATTTTTAGTTTTCGGAAATACCACTTGGGTGGAGGGGGGTAAAAGTGACTGAAAATGGTGTTGAATTATTTTAATTAGGCTACTGATATCTCAAAAATGAAGATGTTACAGACGTGAAATTTGATATTTGCAATCTGCTTTAAAAGTAAAGAAACACGTATTCTCAGAAAATACAATGAAGTGGGGGGGGGGGGTGAAAGAATTGAAAACTTAATTGACTTAATCGTATGAGAATACAAACATCTAATAAAAACTAAAGTTGTTACAGACGTGAAAATTCGTATTTGGATCTCCTTTAAAAACAAAAAAAAAACGCGTTTTGGGGGGAAACATCTTGGAGGGCGGGAGTGTAAAGGAGTTGAATTCCTTTCATGAGGACACCAAAATAAAGAACTGAAGAAGTTAGAGTCGTGATAATTGGTATTTAGAAGATCCTGTACTATTAAAGAAACAAGTATTTTTGCGGGAAAATTCACTTGGGAGGGGGGAGGGGTAGCAGTATGAAATGAAGTGATAAAAGTAAATTATTTTTATGGGGATACTTATATCTCAAAACTGAAGGTAATAGACGTGAACATTGGTGTTTGGAATCTCCCTTAAGAATAAAGAAACAAGCCTCCTTTTAATTTTTTTGCGGGGGGGGGGGGGGGTTGGCGGTAAATAAACTTAACGGCGGTGGGGTGTAGAAGGAAATGAGACCAATTGATTTTACTGTTATTAATGTACTTATAAGGATCCTCCGTTGCTCAGGCGGCAGCACGCCGGCCTCTCACAGTTGGGCTCCGTGGTTCAAATCCTGGTCACTCCATGTGACATTCGTGCTGGACAAAAGGGAGGCAGGACAGGTTTTTCTCCGGATACTCCGGTTTTCCCTGTCATCAGCCATTTCAGCAATACATAATTATAATAATAATAATAATAACAATAATTATGTTCCAGACCGTCGTCAAATGTGCGGACCGCGCTAGAAACGGCTCCTGGACGGGTAATGACTAAGAATGCAGTCCGACCGCGGGTTCAGTGCCGCCATGGCACCCAATATGACACCACGCCGGATCTCCTGAAGGATTTTATCCATATTAAAAATGATTATAGGAAAAGATGGCAAAGATTTACGGACCCAACTGACCGGGAGGAATACCTGAGCCTAGCCCGGGAAGTACGAAATCGATTGCTGGAAAGGAAGATTGAAAAATGGGAGGAAACGTGCCGTAAAATAATAGAAAACGAGTCAGATCGCGAATTTCAATTCATCCAATTATAAATTTCAGTATAATACCGTAGCGAAGCACGGGTATCTTGCTAGTTTTATATATCCGCGCAGGGCTCTATTGATGGTCGAGTAAAATCATCTGTATTTTGGAAGAAATCCACTGATTTGAAGTTTCTTTAGTGAAGAAGAGTACCGGTAGATAGATAGATAGATAGATAGATAGTGAGATAGATAGTGAGATAGTGAGATCGGTATGAGTATGCAGCCCGAAGTAAACAATTTAGTATCAAAAGAATTCGTAATTATAGAATTTAAACATTTTTAACTAGGTAATGCTCCCTCATATTATTATTATTATTATTATTATTATTATTATTATTATTATTATTATTATTATTATTATTATTATTGATCTGCATGTTGGGCTGCTGCCCAGGTGACAGATTCCCTGTCAAATGCTTGCCTAGTTTTGTTAAATTATTTCAAAGAATTTGCAAATTTATTAATAGATTATTCCAATCCCTAATACCTCTTCCTATAAATGAATATTTGCCCGAAATTGGCCTCTTGAATTCCAACTAGCTGATGTACCCGTGCTTCGCTACGGAATTCTACATTGTATACAGACTTCTACGTTAGGTAGTGTACACGTTGTGAGCAAGATTGTATTAAAATGCATAGCTCTTAACGTTGCCCTAGAAAGGCGACGGGGAAGTCACAGAACGTCTTTCCTCATATGAAGACTGGGTTAGGGAATTTTCATTATAATGGTAGGCCTGCTTGCCTACCGTCAGCGAAAATCATGTTGGAGAGTTTTCATTATAAATCGCTCTCCGCCTGCCCTTTTTACACCCTCAGAAAGACTGCATTAGTAGTCTTCCCAACCGAAATGAGCATAGGTCATTACAATGACGTCAGTAGGAATGGCGTGAGTAAAAGCAATGCTTTCATATGAAATACTCGATCAAATGAAAAACCATAAATTTTCTCGCTTTTAACGAGCAGTACCACGCTGCCGATTTAACAGTCCAAATCTCCAGAACTGGAATGACCAAACCGCAGACGGCCATGTTCCCTGAACACTTTTCGTATTTTTTCGCGGTAAGGAGGGGGAAGGGGGCGAGTAGGGGAGAGTCCCAGGGCAAAAACTATTCCCTTTTTCTAATCTGTTTCCTAGGAGTACCTGATGAGTCGGAAAATCTCAGTTCACTACACTGGTGGCGGAAAAGGCAAATTTTTCCTCCAAGCCCGAGGAGAAACCCCATCTTTACTGCTAATTTGGCTACTACTAAGTGAGCCTCTGCCGTAAGTGTGCACACTGCTCATTCAAAACAGCGCGTCAGAGTAGGGATCGAATAACTGGAATACTATGATAAACCACTGTGTTACGTACCAGCAGTATTAGAAAACGTATGAACCAGAGGAATGGCATGCTAAAGAAGAAAGTTTTCTAACTCCCCAGCTATTTCCCGCCAATATTCAGTCAGGCTGTTATACTCGGTACGCAGCAGTAATCCCATCTATCGGAGTTGAGTGGCAACATAAGACAAGGAACACCACAACAAACAATGGGAAATGTAACGTTATTGTTGATCAATGTTGCGCTTTCGATATTGTAGGCCTTCACATTTAGTTTTCTTCCGACTCTGAAATACCACTCTTATCATAGTCGGTACGGTAAAACTGAATAAAACATAAATGATCGGAAATTGTATTTTCTATAACTTTTGTTATGTAGTACTTCTCAATAGAACCAATAACATAGGTACAAAATTTTTAGGTGCCTTCCTCTAAACTACAATTTCATCCAGCGTGAATGAAATTGTTTTAGCTTAGACTATAGTTTCATGTTCCCCGACTCCACATACTAATTTTCATTAAATTCTGTTAACCCATTTTCTCGTGGCTCGGCGTTGATACGGACTTAACAACAAAAATACAAATTCATGATTATCTGTGTTGTCATAGCCGGTACGGTAAACATGTATGAAACATAAATGATCAGAAATTTAATTCTATATAACCTAGTAATGTAGTAATTATCGATAGGACCACTAATAATATATAAATATTTGAGAATTAAATTTGAGGCCTTCCCCTAAACTACCATTTCATTCAGCGTGAATAGAATGATTTATAGCCTAGATTGTAGTGGCTCATCCCTCGACTTTACATACCAATTTTCATTAAATTCTCTTCAGCTGTTCTCTCGTGATGCGTGTACATACATACATACATACATACGTACATACATACATACATACATACATATATACATACAGACAGACAGACAGAAATTACGGAAAAGTAAAAAAGTGCATTTCCTTGTTACTGCGGACATGACCGATACAGAAATACTATTCTTTTCAAATTCTGAGCAATGTACAGAAAAAAAGTCTTATTTTATTTATATAGATTACGATATTTCCTTCCTTAAAAGCTCCGCTCATGCTTATTCGCCTACTAATTGCAGCCACGCTATCTCTCCACTGATAACTCGGAACATATCGCTTAGTTGAAAAGCTCCTCTTCTTACTCCCAAGTCTTCCCGGCCAGGCTGTACCTCAGTTAAGGCCAAGGCCGCTTCTTTACCACTCCTAGTTGTTTTTTATCCCATCGTCGCCGTAAGACCTATCTGTGTCGGCGCAACGTCAAGCAAGTTGTAACAAATATATATTGGCTATATATAAAACCTTGTTATTGTGAAGTTCACCGGGCGAGTTGGCCGTGTGGTTAGGGGAGTGCAGCTGTGAGCTTGCATCCGGGAGGTAGGGGGTTCGAGCCCTACTGTCGGCAGCCCTGAAGATGGTTTTCCGTGGTTTCCCCGTTTTCACACCAGGCAAATGCTGGGCCGATTCCTTCCCACTCCTAAGCCTTTCGTATCCCATCGTCGCCATACGACCTATCTGTTTCAATGCGACGTAGAGCAAGTTGCAATGTGAAGATCTTTCCTTATATTAACACTTGGGTACTTACAGTGATCGCCGTGCGGTACTTTCACCCCATCAACACAGTATTTAAAACTGAGAGGACTTTCCCTTTTGGTGATACAGTGCGACTTTTCATTAACATACGACATGTATAAGAAAGCAAAAGGTCGAGTAATGCTGACTTGTGAACCTCCCCCCTCTCTTAATCATTACATGATCAGATAATGCTTCACCTACTCTAATTTTCTGATCTCTATTTTTATAAATTTTGCCACCCATTCAACTACTCTTTTTTCTAGTCCAATAGCTCTTATTGTCGCCAGCAGTCTCCCGTAATCTAACCTATCAAAAGCCTTGGTATATGTCAACTGCGATACAGTCCATTTGACCTATCTTCCTCGATTCCTACTAGTTGAGCCTGAGTAGAACATTTTTTCCTAAACCCGACATACCTTTTATGAAACCAGTTAGTAATTTCGCAAACATAACTTGTGCAATCAGAAATAATGCTTTCCCAAAGCGTACAAGCAACGCATGTCAAGCTGACTGGCCTGTAATTATCAGATTTATGTTATCAGTCATCACTTTGCCGCAGATTTTATCAGTGGCCGAATATTTATGGGAGTGACTGTACACTTTATTTGGTGAAATTATGTCGTTGCCCTTTTTTCGTCATTTTTTTTTCACTCTCAAGTAATGAGGTACGGTTTTGTTCCTCAGGTGTATGTGTCTCGATGAACTTCAGTATAGTATTGGTCTGTTCCTCAATGAATGTCTCAGTGGGAGGGCCTATATTACTTACAAGGTCAAGATAAAGTAAAACATCCTTAAAAGGGCATAGTCACATTGCGCACACGCGACATTTTATTACCTTCGGCCACTTAGAATCGCACGCATGTGGAGCTGGAATACCTGCTTTCAATGTAATAACGAAATGCAATTTTCCCTCACACTTTCGGTTTTCTTGACTTAAGACTATCATAATAATTTCAGTATACTGTATACTGCTAATGCTGTATATACTTGGGCTGTTAAAAAATTGTTTAATCATTGATGTAAAGTAACTTCAGTTTACCGGGCGAGTTGGCCGTGCGGTTACGGCCGCGCAGCTGTGAGCTTGCATCCAGGAGATAGTGGGTTCTTACCCCACTGTCGACTGCCCTGAAGATGATTTTTCGTGCTTTCCCATTTTCACAGCAGGTAAATGCTGGGGCTGTACCTTAATTAAGGCCACGACTGCTTCCTTCCCACTTCTAGGCCTTTCCTATCACATCGTCGCCATAAAACCTGTCTTTGTTGATACGACGTAAAACAAATTTTGAAAAAAAGTTTACGTCACTAAGGTGTTTTATTATTGTCATCAATGTATAATGATGTAGTGGTAACCAGCCCGCTTAAGGAAAGCGCCAGTTGTTAAAGTTGGACAATTTTTGAGGTGTTTACGATGTTTATTTTCTTTGTTGCTTGCTGTTGATAAATATGCCTCTTCTTGGATACTTTCTAAAACTTCAATAAAAACTAAAACATTTGAAGGTGAATTATTAAACTCTTTACTTACCGCACTGTGGAAAACTTCGTAGGCGTTTGCTGCCCAGTCTTATTATATGTCCTGGGATATCCACCTGGTTGGTAGGAAATACCTTTCGGAGGTCAGTATAATTCTCCACCAGATAATCGGTGAATTGTGGAGTAGCCGAGTCTGGTAGTTCTAACATAGTCCTCTGTAAATGCCTCTTGGAGGCAAAGAGCGTTATTGACCTTTGTGACCGCGATGTTTAAAACAATCGTGTGCGCAATATGACCCTTCACGTTTCAGTGATTTTCAACGTGGTCTTGTTTTATTTCAGAGGTGACGGTGGAGTATTACCGTGGGCTGCCGCAGGTGACGGTGCCACTTCCATCACGCAAGGAACGATGTCGTTTCACCTTGCGACCCATCAGCAACACGGTGGGCGATTTCCTGGACATGTTGACCCACGAGGATCGCGGTATTGACCGTGTGGCTGTCAGTAGTCCTGGTAAGTGGATCAGATATTTTGACTCAGGGAACGGAGTATTCAGGACCGTGTGTCGTCTGCATAATGCCAAATAAAATTATAACGATTTTTGTAGTAGATGCTGATTTGCGACTACCATTAATTCAGAGTAACTTAGCTGTAACTAATGTAGTTGAACATCTGTATTGGCTGTGTGTTTATTAGAAATAATTACTTCTGTTTACAGATGGAGTCCGCATTGCATCATCCAACACGATAGAAGCTCTGATGGAGAATGATTTCAAGCTTGTAGTCAACGACAATGAGTACTTGGTAATTACTCCTCGTCAGGAGAGATTATCTCAGGTGAGTTTACATCTAAATAATGTCATAAATTTTGATGAAGAAATATTGTTTTCAAGTCGAAAATTAAAAACGAAATAAAGAATGATTAGTCTGCATGTCAGTTTTGCCGCTAAGTATAGACTGTGAGATGACAAAAGTGATTGGTCATACAGTGTAAACCGCGCGCGCGCGCGCGTGTGTGTGTGTGGCGGGTATAATGCTATTTGTGCATTCAAATAGTGTTTTTAATTTCATTTGTAGTTCATTAATTGAGATTGATATACAAATATTAACTAGACTGGAACCTTAATTTATTCTCCAATCTCCACAGTGACGGTGTTTGACAATTTTTGGAAGATTAGTAATAATAATCGCATTTGGACGAGTGCAGACGTTTTACCAATTATTATACAGCAGACCCCTTGTTAGGCCTTTCGGAGAAAAGTGTATGTTCTGGTGGTGAACCGCGCACCTCTTGCTTGACGATCAACCGCCTCTCTGATGATTGGATGACATACAAGATATGGGTATTAGTCCTGTCGAAAAGTATTGTACTATATAACAAAAGTTATAGAGAAAACAATTTCCGATCATTTATGTCGTATACAGTTTTGCTACTGGCTCTAAAATAGAAGAGACAGGTGGAAGTATGTGAAGGAAAATGCTTTTTGAAGCATTACGACTGTCTTACGCGAAGCATGCATTCAGACAACAGTGAGGTATATTTAGGTGGAGATGGAAGTACCACGGATTTGAAGAGTCAGGGGGATACAAGCAAACCTATTGGCAGAATGGGTAAAACATGGCGAATTGGACATAACACGAGCAAGAATATGGTGTGGAATTTGCTGTTTCTGTTACAAGTAGGACATTTTTAGTTCATTAACGTGTGATAATCTATCCGTCACACCAGGCTGTGGCTAGTGCGGGTGTTGCCGCCAGCCATGTCATACCGCAAGAAGTTCTAGCTGATGGACACAACTTGTCCTTCGTAGAGCCCCTGGATATGCGCGTTATGGTCCATGGCGAAGACCTCCCATCCGTGCTGCCTACGTCATAATCGGGTAAACTAGCTCGAGTCCTTGGGTCCAAGGACAGCTTCTCATAAGTGTGTTGGTTCGCGGCTCGGGCCTCATCGAGACGTATTTTTGTTGTTGTTGTTGTGGGCGAAGAAATGGAGAGTCCCAGGGCGGAAACTATGCCCTTTTACTCATCTGTGTCCAAGGAATAGCCGATAAATCGGAAAATCTCAATTCATTGCACTGGCGGGCGTAAAAGCGATCTGTCTTCAGGAAGAGGACCTACAAGTCAGAGGAGTAAACCCCCTCTTCGCTACGTTAATTTTGAAAAAATAAAATCATAATCGTTAGTGGCGGTGAAGAGGAAGGAGTCTTCTTAACAAACGACGCTTTTCAGGGTGTAATTTAGAAGTATTTAGTGGACGGGTGGTGCTAACATTTGGAATAGGCCGACATTGTTTTAAGGCGGGTCATACATGAGCCAAGGGCCGCGGTATTTAAAACGACTGTTAGGCTTCTTGGTCCTGATGACCCGTTTTAGTAGCGAAGTCTCCATCGATACGTCGCCACAGATCTGCTTATAAATAGGCGCCCCTCTGCTGCCCTCTCCTGGCTTCCGATGGCATTCTTTCTGCATGATGGCTAGCGCCAGTTTCCCGGTTGAGTAGTATTCTTGTGCTCATAATCCAGCGTCTGCGACAAGGAGGTGGCACGGTACTGCAAGGTCTAGGTAGTGCCCTCCGAACACCATGGAACAACCTTTCTCTTCGCCTACGAATTTCCCTGCAGAACCTAAGGTTTTTAAACTGGCCAGTTCCCACTGACTTAGTTTCGAAACCCCGATCAGACAGCAGTAACACACACACTGACGCCCATAGGCGGAAATAGAAAGACGCCTACATTTAAAACCTGACAATGATAATAATATTGGTGATTTTATGTCCAATAACTACCGTTACGGTTTTCGAATACTGTAAATTTACTGACAGGGGGCTATTGTACTTGACACACTTGAAATATCATTGGACGGGAGGTGGGATCGAACCTGGTAACTTGTGCTCAGAAAACCTGCGCTCTGCGTTCTAAGACACCTTACCTTCCTCCCAAATAAAAACATATTTCCCTTTGCGAAAATCGAATGATCATACAGCTAAGCTGCCAGGGAAAACGAGTATACGTTGAAAAATGTTCAAAGTAAGATGAGCCCCGGAAGGGATTTCGATCTTTGGTCTAAGTAATATAAGTCTGAACTAAACTATACCTACTATACGTGAACCTTTTCTTGATGCCAAGTTTTACTGGGGTGAGGAGTAACTAGGGACCTCTCCCGGTCCCGGTTATACTGCCAACTGAATGGAAATGAAATCTGAATTGAATCGATAATATAATCGATCGATATGAATTTTCGAAACTTTTATTATCTTAAGCCAACAACTGTGTCACACACACATTATATAACATTTCTTGATACGAATCTTGTTCCTAGCATGATTTCTGTAGTTTGGCCTTGCTGTGTAAACAACAACAGTGCTAGTACGTAAAGTGTACGCCAGATGCCTCACGGCAATGCATACGTGATGCATACACGATTCATAGTTTGTATTTCAAAGGTTGCCAGTACGAATCTCGAAGATAACAGAGGTCTACCGATTCAGCACTAGGGAGCTTAGGTATCAAGAAAAGGTTCGCGTATTAGTGCAGTATTCCATTTGGTTCTAACAGTACAATTAAACATGTTTATATCTATCTAGGAGAGGAGACTACAAATCATTTTGCGATTAATACTAGTTTTCTCTAGTAGCTTAGAAATATGTCTCTCGGTCATGCTCATCCATCAACGGCTGCTAATTTCAGATGACCACCAGCCAGTCCAAACATAACAAAGCAATCAAGCTTCAGAAGAAAGGTAAAACTGTGAATGTGGACAAGATACAAGCAGAACCTCTCATACTCATTGTTTAAGGTGATAGCAGAGGTCTAAACCTGCTAACTGCACCATTCAACGCAGTATATAAGGCTGGGAGAATTCCAGCTGACTGGTTAAGATCAACTTTTGTTACCATACCTAAAACAAAGCTAATGCATCACACTGTGATGATTATCGCATGATCAGCCTAATGCCCCATCTCTTAAATGTATTCCTACTTATCGTCCACACTTGTATCTATGCGAAATGCGAACGCCAAATTGGTGGCTCGAATGCCTGGGTGGCTTAAGTTATGGAGCTTGTCAAAGAACTTGCGTCGAAAAGGAAGTGTCAGAAACGGACGGGGTTTTCCTGTTGATGTATCGCATATAATGGTAGTCGTGGTGCCCGGGAGGCTTACTTTTTCTAATGTCAGCGACGTACCACCATGCGATAAGGCTTTAAGTTCGTCATCGTCCGCTTGGGATCGAGCCAGCGCAGTGTAGTCATCTTCTAGTGAGATGGCTTCAACACGAGACATTGTATCGGCGACAACGTTATCTGCTCCCTTTAAAATGCTGTATATCCTTTGTGAACTGGGATATGAAGGACAGCTGATTCAGTTGGGCTGGGGGTAGTTTTTCTCTGCATTGAGAAAATGCATAAAGCAGAGGCTTGTGGTCCGCATATATGGTGCAGTGTTGTGCTTCCAGTATATAGCGGAAATGCTGGGCAGCCTCGTACACAGCTAACAGTTCCCTGTAATAGGCCGACCATGTTGTCTGATGCGCTGAAAGCTTCTTGCTGAAAAATGCTAGGGGCTGCCAATGGTGTCCAACTTTCTGTTGCAAACATGCTCCAACTTGAGTAATTGATGCATCGGTAAAGAGACCTAGAGGCGCATTTGCCAATGAATGAGCAAGTTGAGTGGTTTGTGCTAGGCTTTCTTTGCATTCGTGGAAAGCGCGTTGCAGTTCTGGAGTCCAGCTTAGAATTGGCTAGGACGTTCACCAACGGCGCCTGCAATTCAGCCGCATGTGGTAGGAAACGTCTGTAGAAGTTGACCATGCCCAGGAACCGGCGGATGCCCTGGACAGTCTCCGGTAGAGGGTATTCCAAGAGAGACTGGATTTTCTCTGGTGGAGGTTTTGTACCGTCCTTTGAGAGCCGATAGCCCAAGGTTACCTCACTTGCACCTAATACGCACTTGGATGGATTTATGACTACACCGTAATCAGCTAATCTCTGGAAAAGTATGCGGAGATGGTGCATTTGCTCTTCAGCATCCCGTGAGAACACCAGGATATCGTCAATATACGGGAAACAGAAGTTTAGATCCCTAGTGACCTCATCCATAAAACGCTGGAAGCTTTGTCCAGCATTTCGTAACCCAAACGACATATAGGGAAATTCAAACAGCCCAAAAGGGGTTGTTATGGCTGTTTTGCAAATGTCACTGGGGTGAATTGGGATCTGTTGGTAGGCCTTGATAAGGTCAAACGTACTGAAAATAGTTGACCCAGCAATGTTATGGCAAAAATCTCCTATGTGTCGTACCGGGTAGCGGTCGGGTATTGTCCTTGCGTTCAGTGCCCGGTAATCGCCACATGGACGCCATGAGTTGTCCCGCTTAGGTGCAAGGGGCAAGGGTGAGGACCAGGAACTATTAGAAGGTCTCGCTGTAACACACCTTACCATGTCCTCGAATTCTTTTTTCGCTATCTGCAATTTTTGAGGTCTAGATGACGAGGTCGACAGGAGACCGGTGGGCCTTCGGTTGTCCTAATGTGATGTACAGTTTTGTGTTTAATATCGCGTTGGATCCAAGTGGGCGAGTAATGGACTGAAACTAAGCGAGCAACATGCTGAAAGGTGAGTCGGTGGATACTGCAGCAGTCTTTACGCTGGCCTGTTCGATAGAGGCTACAGATGCCTTAACGTGTAGGCCGGTGGTGCCGTCGAGGAGGCATCTGTTACGGCAGTCAGGGAGTAAGTTATAGTAAGCCAGAAAATCAGAACCAATGATGGCTGTGCTAACATCAGCAATGACAAATTGCCAGCGAAAGTCACGACGTAAACCAAGGTTGAGGTTCGTGGGAAGGCTACCATACGTCCTGATTGTACTACCATTTGCAGTGCTCAGCTCATACACAGAAGGTTTGCAAGTGCTTCCCAGAAGCTTACGCGGGAAACAGCAAAGGTCAGATCCGGTGTCAATCAGAAATTTATTATTCTGATCAAAAATAAACATACGGCGGCCCGATGTAGAACAGACAGTTGCCGTCTTCACTGACTGTTCGTTCCGTTTTCCGCCTGCCAGAAACAAGGGCTAGTACATTTTACAGCTTTATCTTGGAACTTTTTGTGGTACCAACAAAGCCGGCTCTGTGGCGTAAGGGAACGGTCACGGCTTTTAGATCTCCTCTTACTGTGACTCCTGTGTCGGGGCTGGTTACGGGTCAGGGCATCGACTTTCCGTGTCAATTCCTCCATCTGGGCAGCTAAAGTGTTCGGCGCAGCTGTAGCATGTACGACCAAGTGGCTATATGGTGGTGTGGCAGTAGGTGAAAGTTCCAAGATCTTGTCTGCAGGCTCTGCTATATCAGCTAGAGGCATTAGCTGGGCCGCTAATATAGCCTGCAAGTGCTGGGGTAGTCGACGCATGAAAAGTTGTTTTAATATACTTTCGTCATGAAGTGAGCTACCGGCTAATGACTTTAAGTGACGTAAAAACTGTGATGGTTTCCTATCACCGAGTTCTTCGTCACCAAGAAGTTGGCGAACTCGTTGCTCTTCGGATACGGAAAGACGACGGACTAGTTCAAATTTTAGTTTTTCGTAACGTCCTGTGGCAGGGGGGTTAATGACAATGTCTTCTACCTCGGCTATGACCTTGGTGTCAAGCTGTAAAATTACATTATCAAATTTAGTCTGGTCGGCCGTGATGCCTGCGAGCCTGAATCGAGTCTCAGCCTGGGCGAACCAAACAGTTGGTCTGCCATACCAAAACGGTGGTAACTTAGCAGAGCTTTTGGCAACTTGGCCAACATTGTTAAATGTAGCATCGGTACCAGTAGACTCATGCTCCTGGAGCCGGGCTAGTAATGCTTCGTTATGCTCTTGCAAAGGCTTCGTCAAAGCAATAAGTTGTTGGAGTTGGTTCTGTAAGTTGTTATTTTGTTCCTCTAAAGCTTTTAATCGATCCTCCGCCATAATCAAGATGGGTACACAACACAGGGGCAAGAAGAAAAAGAATTCTGAAAATACCGGACAAGATGACAAAGAAGTAGTCCGCCGGGCTGAGTGGTGGCTCAGACGGTTAAGGCGCTGGCCTTCTAACCCCAACTTGGCAGGTTTGATCCTGGCTCAGTCCGGTGGTATTTGAAAGTGCTCAAATACGACAGCCTCGTGTCGGTAGATTTACTGCCACATAAAAGAACTCCTGCGGGACTAAATTCCGGCACCGAAGACCGAAAAAGTAGTTAGTGGGACGTAAAGCAAATAAGATTATTATTGTTATTAAGAAGTAGTCAGAGGTACTAAATATTATACAGGTAAGCCTAGCATATGATAAGAGATTCACAAACATATAAACTATAAGTTAACAAAATAATCTTGCAGATATCACACACTGATTTTGGTTGGTATATGAAAATATTAAGCATAAACCATGGGTTCCAATGTCCATTTTAAGTCTTGAGGAATGTCCATATAGGCTAATACAACTGTATATTATACCTGCAATGTAACAACTTAGAAACCACTAAAAGGCACGATTGCGATTTATATATATAGTACAACAATTCAATCAGTTGTAATGCATAAGAAGTAGGTTATTCTGAAGTACGGTAATTTTACTTGTTTGAATAGCAAATAAGGTAGGCCTATATTATGGAGTACCGTACGGTAGTCTGTATCTTAGGCCTCTACTAGCAAAAAGAGAAAGAAAAGAAAATTTCACAAAATATTGCTGGATTACGTCCATCAATTTAACACCAAGATTGTAACTATGGTTAGAGAACTAGGTACTGTCCATTGTAGGCCTATACATTTCTTTGTGATGTTCGTACAACTTCACAACCAATTTATGTTGTGAATAATTTTGCAATATTCCGGAACAAGTAAAACGTAGGTTATATACATACACGTTTTTAGATGAAATGTTGCGTTCTTGAAGAGTAGCAGATGCGGCGTAACAAAGAGAAACGACGTAAAGTTGCCGCGTGCGGACTGAAGCGATGAGTATCACCGACGACCGTTAGGATTCTGGCGACTGTTTTTGTCGTTTGTCGAACTGGTTTCATACTCGGAAGACGTGGTAGTTCGAATGAAGTAAACATGCCTCTTTGAAATAAAGTGTTGTAACCTACCGTGATCTGTGGTGAAGCACGTGGTCCAAGATAGGTTATGGTATGAGCGTGTTCTCCATACTCGGGGTCACCATTTATGGAGTCTTGGTTGTAGGCGGCTCCACATCGTCCATAAATAAATCAGCCCTCATGGATAATAGATTTATTTACACCACATACAGTTTTAGTACATCTTTGCATGTGAGATAAGTTACCGGTACACTGATTATACCAACGAGACACAAAGAGACGTGATGCTCATGCTCACTCCACGCAGCCGAATGACGCTAGTTTAGCAAGCATCGTGCACAAGGGTGCGTTCTGTATGTGGGGCGAGTTCATTCTTCCCAATGCCGCCACACTAAGGTTACTAACACCTACTGCCACTTATAATCTTGGCACCTACCATCCTAGTCGTATTATATTTAATCAATTGAAAATCGTCATATATCTTTCTAAAATAAAAATCTAAATCTCATTTCTAACTATTCTAGTTCTTAATTATAATTTTGACCTCTTATTCCACATTTAACTCTAAATGAAGTCTCATTTGCCTTGAAAAGTTAAGTGACTCCTTTCAACTTAGTACTATAGCTCAATTATTCAGATGTCAATACTATTCACCACAGCAACATATACATATCATCTATTAATCCATGCACTACCTCTATATGACATTTGTCATGGGATGGGTATTTCCTAACAACGCAACCTTATTTTAGATGTAGCAAGAATCATTTGCTTTAACATATGCGTTTGGGTTAGCCGTGCCTACCTTATCTTACTATATCCCTCGACGATAAATCTAACCATGCACTTGGTTCGTATATCTGATCCAGAAATGGAATATTCGCATTCAGCATCCATCATTACATCACCTCTGCATCTAATTTCATAACAATTCACTTCAATGCCTTCTCATTTCTCCATTAAATTCTGCATATCGTTCAATTCATTCACTAATACTTCTTGACATAACCATCTTTGTAAATATCATAACCTGGTCGGTAGATGCAGAGTGGGTTTCGGCCCTTTGGTTGCGTCCCTTAAGAGGCCATGGCTCGTCCGTGGTCCAACAGCTGTGTACTCTGACCGGCCAACCGAGCAGAGGAAAGTTGGCCACGGCTCTACCGTGGCTCTACGCTTCTGCATTCGGGAGACGTGCCTGGGACACAGTGCTGGACTTTACTCCTGGCCCCACCCGTCGGCTGTCCTGAGAATGGTTTTCCGTGGTTTTCCATTCTCCTGCACTAAGGCGAATGCCGGGACAGTTCATAGTATAGGCCACGGCCGCCCACCTCCTCACCTTCTCTGCACATCTCCTTCACCGTAACAAATCTCCCGGCCTGAGAGATGGCGTCACCGTCTAAGAGGCCCGCCTCCCCCTTCAGGGGAGGAATGAAAATGTTTAGTAGTAGTAGTAGTAGTAGTAGTCGTCATAACCTCTTCTCATATAAAATGTTTCCCACGACATATTAAACTTCATTGACTCTATATTCGCTTCACTGGATCACAGTTCTTCTCTCGGAATATCATTTATCATCTACTATGCCACAATACCTCTTCATGACAAACATCGACAAGGAATAAATCATATTATCTACGTATCCTTTCCATATCATTATCATTACGACGACCAATAAGCATGTTTGAATTCCTAACCCATTTAAGAAATCCATCACATACATAGGCTTCCATTTTGCCGTGTGAAACCTATACTCATCATAAATTCCATAGCTATCATAATACACTCAATATATATATATATATATATATATATATATATACGGTCACTTCTTCAAGGAAATCTGTTAGGAATGTACGAGTTTTCCGGGGATTTTTTGATGATACAGACCACTATCTGATCTGTAGTGAACTAAGTATCTCTAGGCTTAGGGTAGAGAAAGTGAAATCTGTTTGCAAACGAATAAGGGTAGAAAATCTCCAGGATGAGGAAATTAGACAGAAGTACATGGATATGATTAGTGAGAAGTTTCAAACAGTAGACAGTAAGCAGGTTCAGGATATAGAAAGTGAATGGGTGACATACAGGGATGCTGTAGTAGAAACAGCAAGGGAATGCCTAGGAACATCTGTGTGTAAAGATAGGAAGAGGCAAACATCTTGGTGGAATGATGAAGTGAGAGCAGCTTGTAAACGTAAAAAGAAGGCTTATCAGAAATGGCTCCAAACAAGGGCCGAGGCAGACAGGGATTTGTATGTAGATGAAAGAAACAGAGCGAAACAAATAGTTGTTGAATCCAAAAGGAAGTCATGGGAAGATTTTGGTAATAACCTGGGAAGGCTAGGTCAAGCAGCAGGGGAAACCTTTCTGGACTGTAATAAAGAATCTTAGGAAGGGAGGGAAAAAGGAAATGAACAGTGTTTGAGTAATTCAGGTGAACTCATAATAGATCCCAGGGAATCACTGGAGAGGTGGAGGGAATATTTTGAACATCTTCTCAATGTAAAAGGAAATCATCCTGGTGGTGTTGCGAACAGCCAAGCTCATGGGGAGGAGGAAAATGATGTTGGTGAAATTATGCTTGAGGAAGTGGAAAGGATGGTAAATAAACTCCATTGTCATAAAGCAGCAGGAATAGATGAAATTAGACCTGAAATGGTGAAGTATATTGGGAAGACAGGGATGAAATGGCTTCATAGAGCAGTAAGATTAGCATGTAGAGTTGGTAAGGTACCTTCAGATTGGACAAAAGCAGTAATTGCACCTGTCTATAAGCAAGGGAACAGGAAGGATTGCAACAACTATCGAGGTATCTCATTGATTAGTATACCAGGCAAAGTATTCACTGGCATCTTGGAAGGTAGGGTGCGATCAGTCGTTGAGACGAAGTTGGATGAAAACCAGTGTGGTTTCAGACCACAGAGAGGCTGTCAGGATCAGATTTTCAGTATGCACCAGGTAATTGAAAAATGCTACGAGAAGAATAGGCAGTTGTGTTTATGTTTCGTAGATCTAGAGAAAGCATATGACATGGTACTGAGGGAAAAGATGTTCGCTATATTGGGGGACTATGGATTTAAAGGTAGATTATTAAAATCAATCGAAGGCATTTATGTTGACAACTGGGCTTTAGTAAGAATTGATAGTAGAATGAGTTCTTGGTTCAGGGTACTTACAGGGGTTAGACAAGGCTGTAATCTTTCACCTTTGCTGTTCGTAGTTTACATGGATCATCTGCCGAAAGGTATAAAATGGCAGGGAGGGATTCAGTTAGGTGGAAATGTAGTAAGCAGTCTGGCCTATGCTGACGGCTTAGTCTTAATGGCAGATTATGCTGAAAACCTGCAGTCTAAAATCTTGGAACTTGAAAAAAGGTGTAATGGGTATGGTATGAAAATTAGCCTTTCGAAGACTAAATTGATGTCAGTAGGTAAGAAATTCAACAGAATTGAATGTCAGATTGGTGATACAAAGCTAGAAATGTATTTTATGTAAGCTAGAACAGGTCGATAATTTCAAGTATTTAGGTTATGTGTTCTCCCAGGATGGTAATATAGTAAGTGAGATTGAATCAAGGTGTCGTAAAGCTAATGCAGTGAGCTCGCAGTTGCGATCAACAGTATTCTGTAAGAAGGAAGTCAGCGCCCAGACAAAACTATCTTTACATTGGTCCAACTTTCAGACCAACTT
Organism: Anabrus simplex; assembly: GCF_040414725.1. Classification (NCBI taxonomy): domain Eukaryota; kingdom Metazoa; phylum Arthropoda; class Insecta; order Orthoptera; family Tettigoniidae; genus Anabrus; species Anabrus simplex. Next base: position 491,133,173 of record NC_090265.1, read on the forward strand.
TGCTTTACAGGAGTGAAAGCTGGGTGGACTCAGGATATCTGATTCATAAGTTAGAAGTAACAGACATGAAAGTAGCAAGAACGATTGCTGGTACAAACAGGTGGGAACAATGGCAGGAGGGTACTTGGAATGAGGAGATAAAGGCTAATTTAGGAATGAACTCGATGGATGAAGCTGTATGCATAAACCGGCTTCGGTGGTGGGGTCATGTGAGGCGAATGGAGGAGGATAGGTTACCTAGGAGAATAATGGACTCTGTTATGGAGGGTAAGAGAAGTAGAGGTAGACCAAGACGATGATGGTTAGACTCAGTTTCTAACGATTTAAAGATAAGAGGTATAGAACTAAATGAGGCCACAACACTAGTTGCAAATGAAGGATTGTGGTGACGTTTAGTAAATTCACAGAGGCTTGCAGACTGAATGCCGAAAGGCATAACAATCTATAATGATAATGTATGTATGTATGTATGTATATATGTATGTATGTATGTATGCATGCATGTATGTTCTTCAAGATATATTGATTCTAGCACAACTTAACCTTGAAATGCTTAATTCAGAAATTTAACTTCACTGAGTCACTTGATATCTTAAATACACCACAATAACTAACAAATTTATGAGGTTACTACATCCTAACTTAATTAAGAACTATTATTTATTAAACTTAGCTTGTCATTCTCTGCCTTATGTTGGTTTTGTAGCTCTCTGAGCTACAGCTGGTGTCCACCCCTTCATCGGGTTGGTTGGTTGGCCGGTGACATACTCATCTCCAGGTCAATCCAGTGCGAATTTAGCAACATATGTTCATCATCTTCTTTCTTGTGCTAAGTTTAACATGAATAAATCCCGATATGTAAAAGTTCATATCAATGCTTCCAGTAGTCTAAATATCTTGTCAGCGCTCCTCTTATATGCTTGCTTATTGAGCTGACAATTTTCAAAACATTTAATACTGGGTTCAGTGTATTTCCAGTATTATTTCTGCCTTAATTTATGTATGGAATTCAGATAATAATTCCGTTCTCCACTGTTTACTGATCTCTTAATTCTGTTCTCTTGATAAAATTCTTGACTACTTTCTGTCCGCCAATCTCTAATTTCAGTAGCCTTCGACGTTACGTTACGGTCCTTGTCTGACCAGTTGCTTCTCTTATTTAATTTAAATCTTCTTATTTTATGAGGCAATTCTGTTCTTATGTGCTGAATATATTATATTATGCCATATCTTCCTCTCAAGACAAGTAATTTTGGTATCTTTTACTTGAAATTGGCTTATATCTTTCTATTTGTATGCAGCTATTGTCTTCAGTGGCCATCCAGTATCTCGGCAAATTAATTGTGTAATAATAAAATAATATTATCTTGTTTCTTTTTAAACAGTCCACTTGACATTTTAATGTTCTTTACTCACAGCCTTCGAAATTGTGCTCTCTTTTCTTGATCCTGGCCTCCTGTGAACTTTAAATCATAGTTCATTTTATATAATTTTGACTTGCGTGGACTATGCATCTAGTTTGCTGCCATTATATAACATGCCAGAAAATGCGATGGGCACAAATGATATGGTAATAATTGGGGCAGATCTAAACTTGCCTGAAGCTGAATGGAATGTAGCTGCAAGTGAAGCCCATGAACAGTAACTGGCAAATAAGGTAATTTGGGAGGAGTGATTTACATAAGTAGTAAAAGCACCAACTCATCTTAATAACTTACTGGTTGTATTCTTGGTTAAACCATGGTAAATTGTTGATAATACTGAGGTAATTGAAGTGATAGGTGACCGTAAGACTGTAGTAATGGATATAGGACTAGTGCCAAAAAGGCTTAATAAGAGGGTCAAACAAGATAATAAATTGTACAGAAAAACTAAACTTGGACTTACCTTAATCACAATTCAATTTTTGGATAAGTGAAGGGAGTAATGTGGATACACTTCGGCCAACTTTAAGGGAATTATGCGGGAAGGAGAGAAGAGATCCTGTTAGGAAGGGTAAAATGACCTAAGACCCTGTTTATTATACAAAGGAAATAAGGAAATTAAAAAGAAAATATAGAATTGTAAACAGGAAAATCAAAGCAGGTAGGGAGAATAGAGAAACTAGAAAACAGCTAAGAAGGGAACTTAATAGAGTGAAAGCAAAAGAGAATTACATGAATGGCATTCTTCATGAGGTTAATGACCATAAAGGGAAATGGAAAAAGCTTTATTCATATATCAGGAATAATGGTGAGGGAACGGGGGTGAACAGTTTTTAACAGATAATGAGAAAGCAAATCTATTTAGTAGGGAATTCATAGATTCAGTAAAAGATTGTCAGGAGTTGGAATCCAAAACCGAAGGAGAGACACAGAAGGAAATAAGAAGCTTCTCATTCACAAATGAGAATATTTTCAGAGAAATCCAACTGATTTAGCATGGATCAGGGCACATATTATAGAGTATAACAGGCCAGTGCAAATATTCATCAACAAAAGAAAAACACAACAGTGTGCAATATGTCCTGAATAAGTAAATTTTCACGATTAAGTAACCTTGAGTTTTGTGACACGTGCATTTATTGAAATAAAATGCAATTTATGGGTACACATTATTTGCATGTACTTTAAACAACATTTAAATACATAATATAACAGAGAGTGATTTTGATTTAAATATATGATTTAAATTGTTCGGCATTTTTTTTCATTTATGACTATGACAACAAACTAAACGCACAAAATGAAACATATCACTGGTGTACTGCTTCTCCATGGGTCTTTTGGGCTTGTTTATATAGTATTGTGTTAATGTCTGGTACTATCATTTGCCTACTGGCAACGCAAAGCACATTTTAAGTTTTGATAGGTGAGTTTACTTCTGTGTCTAGATTTACAAATCTTCAAAAATGAAAACAGCTGTTCACATAAATAAGTTGATCTGAATATACTTAAAATAGATGCATTACATTTGTGCAGTTTAATGAATCTCTCCCGTGGAAAACGAATAGTCAAACTGTTCTTTCATTTGAGTATCGTAGCTTTAGCTGCAGTTCTGATCTAATAGTGTGCAAATCCACCGAGAAGTGTGTAGCGAATAGAGGTTTGCAAATGATCCAGTTTGTTCGCTCATGCTCATTCGAACCAAGACCAACTACAATATTATGTTGTAGTTGGTCTTGTTCGAACCTCATACCGTATCTCGGTCTACCTTGTGCCGGTTGGCTAGCAGCATGTGGTCTGAGGGAAGGCGACTGATGGCGCTTACAGACAGTATCAACTAAGTTATGATGAACAAACTTTAAGGAGGGAGGCAAGGAAAGTGGCTGACGATAAAATATAAAATGCTGGACACCATGCAAATATTTTAACGAAATACGCATTGAAGTAATGTAATTACAAACTTACTATAAACACTGTGAGTTGAACTGGTCACATTAGTAGACATGGAACATTAACTTGTATTGTCTTTCACATTGTCACAAACATTGATCATTATTGTGTTTTCTGTCTTAGTACAGAATTAATCAAGAGAGCGTCATTTACAATATCTTGGTTAAGCAAGCTACTTTTGTCATTAAGAAAGTTACCAGCTGAACTGAAATTTCTTTCAGTTGCCACATTGGAGGCTGGAATAGACAATATTTCCTTCGCTAGCAGAGCAAATCTTTGGATATTCTGTGCTGTTATTTCTCCGTTTTGCTAGTTGCTTTACGTCGCATCGACACAGATAGGTCTTAGGCGACGATGGGCAGGAAAGGGCTAGGAGTGGGAAGGAAGCGGCCGTGGCCTTAATTAAGGTACAGCCCCAGCATTTGCCTGGTGTGAAAATGGGAAACCACGAAAACCATTTTCACTCCATTATGCAAAGGGATCCTCATCAGAAAGACGATCTTTTAATAAATACGTTACTGTAGTAAGAATATCAGCAACGTTTATTCGTCCATACTCTGAGCCCACATTAAGTCATTTTTGACATAGATCTAGGAGTAGGAACCTAATACCGAAACAACCGTAAAGGTACAGAGATCTGTTGCACACATTTTGACACACTTTTTTTTTTTACGTCTGACTGACACAGATAGGTGATGTTTGGGTCACGTAGCTATCGGCTTGCATTCGGGAGATAGTGGGTTTGAACCACACTGTCGGCAGCCGTTTTCCATGGTTTCCCATTTTCACACCAGGCAAATGCTAGGGCTTACCATAATTAAGGCTACCGTCACTTCCTTCCCATTCCTAGGCCTTTCCTCTCCTATCGTAGCCATAAGACCTCTCTGTGTCGGTGTGACATTAAGCAAAAAAAAAAAGTGTTTTTAACCAAAAGATTGTGGAAGCCTTAGTCACAAATACTTATTTTCTACCTGTGGCAAAGGACTTCTCTTTCAACCTGAACTTACAGTATATTCCCCACACTGTGAACAGATACCTTAACCACTTGCATTAGGATGGCATGTGTATGAGTTAGGTAAAGAATCAGGTCATTGCTTATGAATGACTGTCTTTCATGGAAGCTCAGATGGTTGAGGCGCTGGCCTTCTGACCCCGAAGTGGCTCAGTCCGGAGGTATTTGAAGGTACTCAAATATGTCAGCCTCATGGCGGTAGATTTACTAGCACTTAAAAGAACTACTGCGGCACCTCGGCATCTCCGAAAACCGTCAGAAATAGTTAGTGGGACGCAAAATTATTATTATTATTATTATTATTATTATTATTATTATTATTATTATTATTATTATTATTATTATTATTATTATTATTATTATTATTATTATTATCATCATCATCATCATCATCATATTAGCATCAGAAACCTGACAGTCCAAATTTACAAGAGACCAGGAATGTCTTTATTCTAATATTTCCCTTTACTCTACAGATTTGTCTTCTATTCTTCTTCTATGCCATTATATTATTTATTGATAGACTGATACTCTAAGTTTAGTGAAATGTTTATCTTGGCTCCTTCCTTTGCAAGGTGACTTCTCTTTTATATGTCTTCAAGGTAGTAAGAATTTTAAAAGTATATTATCTTAAATATGCATTTGATTCTAATTGATAATACTACGTAATATTAAGTTATAATGTAAATTAATTCAGTTGGTTATAAATGGCATTTAAAATGGTGGCTGTTTTTATAGGAGGAGCTGCATAAGTTGTCGGATGTGCGCAACTTGGTGAATCAGCTGTATGAGGCTCTCAATGTGGAAGAGCATCAGCTGAAGAAAGAACGAGAGCTGTTAGTCAAGTTAGAGGAGCTCAAAGTTGCACTTGAACCACTTGAGGAGGTAAGAGATACTTCAGGTTTGTTTCATTTCTTCCATTGTTCCCAAGACATGTGTAACTTAAGTTAGCATTCTCCAAGGTACTTTCGTATGAATCATGTTGTACAGGTATCATCTTTACTCTATCATATTATTTGATTTCAAGATGACAATGGCAGTCCTTCAGCAGAAACTCACCTTGTTATCATCCTGCCCCTGGCTTCATCAGATCAGAAATTTTCAAATCTCAGTTGTTCAGTTTGCCCTACGTGACTTACCAGTTTATCTGTGTTACCGCAGGTGAAATACCACGGCGGTTTTTAGAAGATGCTGATAAACTTGTTAAGAGTACACTAAAGGAGATCTTATCCCTTCCTACTGACACTCCGGATTCTATGATTTACTCAGATAAATGGCACAAAGGGTTAGGTGTTTATAAGGCAAGTTGGAAAGCCTTGCTTCAGAATATAAACAGCTGCAACATTCTGAAACGGGAGGGGAACCAATATATTGAAGCCACTAGAAATCTAGATGAAGAAATTAATAGATGCTTAACTGAGTTGAACATAAATGATAAAACTGAGGATATGAAGAACAGGCACAGTGAGTATAACACCAAGAAACTCAGAAATAAATTACGAGAATCTGAATTTGAGAAATGGTGCCAGTTGAGAAGCAATGGTCAGGGAGTATGTGTGTACAAGGAGTTCCCTCCTGCAAACCGCTGGGTTAGAAACCACGATGGCCTTTCTAGCACGGAGTGTAAAGATGTGCTGAAAATGGCATGTAATGTTGACCTGTGAGAGCTGTACCAGGAAGGTCCCTTGATGGTAACCACTGCAGAAGATGTAGTGAGACTGAAACATTACCTCACGTCTTGGGTTCCTGTGCCTTCAGTGAAGCTTTTCAAAACACCAGACATCACAACATCAGGTCGTCCATAGCACAGATGCTCCGTGAGAAAGGATTTCAAGTGCTTAAGTGGTAAAGGCAGCACGAGAAGGATATGATTGCCATTAAAGAGAAGAAAAGCTCTATACCCCACAGTAAGATTTGAAATGCACTCTGACCAACCAGACGAAGTGAACCGAGAAAAGAAGTCTATCTACCTGCCTACAGTGCAGTATTATAAGAATAAATACGAGCTGGATGACGTAGAAGTGAAGGGTCTCATGATCGGTGCGAGAGGGACAGTCCCTAAGAAGATGATAGAGCTGATGAAGACTTTCATCATCAGTACCAAGGAGTTCATCGACTGTGGGCTGAAAGCGCTCCAGGGTTCTCTTTTAATACTCAGGCACCACTTATATTGGCCATACTGAGACATAATTTTACTTTTTTATTTTTGAATGAAATTGTTTTTGTGTATTCTTTGTCTTAGGCAGCCTCCGAGTGGCAGAAGATTTTGAAAATAAAATAGAATTCCTATTAGTGTAGAAGTAAACACACCGAGCTCGATAGCTGCAGTCGCTTAAGTGCAGCCAGTATCCAGTAATCAGGAGATAGTGGGTTCGAACCCCACTGTCGGCAGCCCTGAAGATGGTTTTCCGTGGTTTCCCATTTTCACACCAGGCAAATGCCGGGGCTGTACCTTAATTAAGGCCATGGCCGCTTCCTTCCAATTCCTAGGCCTTTCCTATCCCGTCGTCGCCGTAAGACATATCTGTGTCGGTGCGACGTAAAGCAAATAGCAGAAGGAAAAAAAAAAGTAAACAGCCTGTGCAAACCGTATATCACCTGATCAACTCATGGTCTTAATCACAAAGCAGAAACCAGTCTAGCTTAAGCCAGCAAGGAGAACAGATGTGTCGTATGGTATGTGCCGGTTGAGTGGAGTGAAGAAGGAGTGGGGGAGCGGACAGGTCAAGTGGAGTGTGAGGAGGAAGCTCGGAAGATAATTGGTATTGAGCAGTACAGAGTCACTACTGGGAGATGGCAGGGAAGAATGAAGAAGGGAATAAGGAATGTAATGTAGAGATGGGAGTGGAGGAGGAGATGCTGTTAGTGGCAGTGGTGGTCACTGTACTGCTGGTTATTGGAGGAGTGGAGGTAAAGTCAGGTCCATGGAGTAGTAGCAACATGAGCTGGGAAGACATAGAAGTTATAAGGAAGGTGGTAAAGGAGGTAGTGGAGGAGTTATGCCCGTTTGATCAGTTAAAAAAGATGCTACAGGAGCAAGTCCAGGAGCACGAAAAGACGAGGCAGTGGATCCAGGATTACATGAAAGATACTAAGGCAGAGATGGAAGATAGTGAGAGAGAAATGGTGTCACTAAGGGAGAAAATAAAAAATATGGAAGAGGAGGTGGTAAATTTGAAGAAAGAAATAGCAGTCTACAATCTGGATCATAAGAAGAAATCCATATTTATTTATTTTCATTGCTGCCACAGCTGACATTGTACAAAGAGTAGATTCAGAAAATGTCAATATTCTCATGTATGCAGATGACATGGTTCTGACATCAACTTCTCAGTTGGATTTGCAGACTACTTTTAATAACATTACAAAATGGTCAGAAGAGAACCAGCTGAGGTTAAATGAAAATAAGACTGTCTCTTTGACCTTCACAAAAGGAGGAAAACGGGGAACATTCTTATTCAATAACCAGCAACTGAAGTCAGTCACAAATTTTAAGTACCTAGGAGTCACTTTTCAAACACCGGGGAACGTGTTCTCTTTACATGTAAAGGACAGACTAAATGCTGCTATAAAATCCATTAACAACATCAAATCTTTGAGCCATCTGTCACTTTCATGTGCCATCGAGTTATTTCATCTTAAGGTTAGTCTTGTAGCCACCTATGGATTGGAAAATATATGGATATATCTAGGAAAGAGACAGTTACATAGTATAGAGAAGGTGAAAGCATTCTATTTAAAGAAAGTGTTTTGCCTATCAAAATACACTCCATCATGCCTCATATACCAGCTGTTGAGGGGATTATTCTCTATGGAAGAGTTGCGTTTGAAACTACTGCTGCCGGCTACCCCAGCATATAAGGAACTCCTACAAGAGCTTCAACAAAAAAGGGACAGCATATGGTGGGACTTTTACCAATGTGATGCGATGATCAACCGCAACTGGACTCAGGGAGGCTATGAGTTGAGACACGTTGTGACCAGACTCTCAGTCCATGGGTTTCACCACCCTGTGAGTTTCCATGTGCCAAGTCCGGACTGCAGATGCAAAAGATGCGGCGAACTTTGTGAACGCTATCACGTACTTAAATATGAACTGAGAAGAGAATCCTTAACAAAATTCTGTACAGACGATTGTTCATAAGAATTTTGTTCATGCACATTTGTGCGCAATAAAACATTTATTTACGGGGTGGAGGAAGAAAAGACAGAAGCTAAAGTGGACATTATTTACAAAGTGGTAGATGTCATTTAAAAAAAGATGAAAAATAACTTTAGTGAGGTCGATATAGATAATGTTGAGAGGGTAGGCAAGGTGAGAGGGCACAGATCTATAAAAGTGTCGCTGCTATCTTCATTGATGGCAGATATAGAGACAAGGAACGCTGGTAATCTACGGAGTGAGAAAATTGGGATTAAGAGGGATTTGGGAAGAGAGGAGAATATGAATTTCAAAATTTTGAAGAAACATTTTGTGAGAGCAAAACTGCAGGGGTTGAGGGTGTATATTATGGGCCATATACTGGTGGTGAGCTATGGGAATTGGACTTGAAATTGGACAGTGACGAAACTGAAAGCATTGGAGGAGAGTTTGAAGCAAGAAGAAATCAGCAGGGCAGATCAGGCTGTGCATAGCAACAAGAGAAGAGCACCGAGCAGTAGTGATATCATCAAAGTGGTCTTAGAAGGAATCAGGGAAGCAGCAAATGAGCTGAGGGTGGAGGCCTGTGTGAGGGAAGAAATGAGGATACAGGGAATGAAGGTGGGAGAGGAAACACAAGAAATGCCAAGTGGTCATAAACGAAGTGAAACTAATGGTTTGAGGGAAGAAGCAGAAGTAAGAGGGGCCTTGGCTAAAGGGAGAAGCTTGAGCTGAAAGGAACTATGGGATAAGAAGTGTAAGTGATGAAGGTGCAGTGACAAGAGGTAAAAAGGACTAGTAGTAGTAGTAGTAGTAGTAGTAGTAGTCTGGTTTGCTTTTGAAATGTTTAGTGAATTGAATGTAACTAAGGTAATTTGAAATTGATTTGGGAGTGTTAAGTATATGTGAATGATGAGTAGGTGGCATGAGAGGGATGAGAATTTGTAAGGACTAGTGAATTTATTGTGGAGTTAGATTGTGATTATATTTATTGATATGTTTAGTGATTTGAGTGTAAATAAGGTCATTTGGAATTGATATGGAGGGTAAAGTAAGTATATGTGAAGGTTGAGTTGGTGGCATGAGAGGATCGAGAAGTTGTAATGATTAGTGAATTTAATGTGGAGTTTGATTGTGGCTATCTGGTGGTAAGGTAAGAATGATGATAAAGGGGAGAGTGTGTCTGTTAAGGGTAGTTGAAAGGAATAGTAAATAGTGAAGATAAGAGAGATCATGAATAAGAGGCTGAGTTGGTGGTAGGAGATTGGAAAGTGTGGAGTTAGATTGTGATTATATTTATTGAAATGTTTAGTTAATTTGAGTGTAATTAAGATAAGTTGGAATTGATTTGGAGGGTAAAGTATATGTGAATGATGAGTTGGTGGCATGAGAGGGTTGGGAATTTGTAATGATTAGTGAATTTAGAGTGAAATTAAATTTGGAAGAGTGATTATTTGAATGATAAGAGTTTGATATGGATGGATATGAGATTGGAAAGTTTGATGATATATTTTTTTGGAATGAAGGTCGCTAAGAGTGATTAGACGTGATGGCAGAATTTAATTGTGGAATTTGATTGTGATTAATTTGAATTGAAGAGTGATTAGTTGATGAGATGAGAATTTGAAATGTGATTGACGTGAAAGTAAAGTGTGAGATTGTGATTATATTTATTGAAATGTTTAGTGATTTGAGTGTAATGAAGTTAATTTGGAATTGATTTGGAGTGTTAAGTATATAAGGTAATTTCGGGTGATGACTGCTAGGAGGAATTAATTATATGCTGGAACGAGAAGAGTTTATTTTGGTGAGGTAGTTAAGTAATGGCGTTTAGTAATTAGGAAGTAGTTCACATTAAAATGCTAAGTAAAGAGCTTATGGCACACCAGCATGACAGGTGATGTAATGCTAGAGCTGGGTGTGCAACCTGAGGAGGTCAGCAGCGAGGACAGTGTACGGTCTGGAATGTGCTAGCTTGTGAGCCCAGCCGGAAGAGAAATGAAGGTTTTTAAACTACATGTGCCATTTGCTGATGTTCTTTTATTTTACTCCATTTTATTGTTTGTTGTTTATCCTGTTGCCGAATTGACATGGCCATTGATCTCCGATAAGGAGTTGTTCATGGGTCATATGACAGTGTCAGTTGTTCATTTTATCTTAATTTATTCTGGCTTATAGGCTGGATATTGTTATTTTTCTCATTTAACAGATCAATTGGGTAATTTACTGTAGATCTGGAGGAAAATAATAATAAAGATTATCAGATTATCACAAAGCAGAAAGAGGTCGTTTGAAGAGCGAAGCATATATATCTGAAGACAAAAATCTAGGTTGGTGGATAAAAACTCATAAAGACCGTCAGCAAGTACTCGTGATATTCATGTGAAAGGATAGACAGATTCTGATAAAATATCACATTTATAGATTTGTTAGTATTCATACCAATTTCATGTTACTCAGACCGATCATGTGTTTCTCCAAACAGATTTTGTACATCTTAAGCATTACTAATACTGTTTATGTTATGAATATTGTTTATTTACTCTCCATTGATAAAACAATCATTATCTGTAATTTCTAATGCAGTAGGCTACTTAATGTACATAGATCAGTCACTACTGAACTGCATTTAGGGCAGTCATCCAGGTGGGAGATTCTCTATCTGTTATTTTCCTAGCCTTTTCTTAAATGATTTTGAAGAAATTGGAAATTTATTGAGTATCTCCCTTAGTAAGTTATTCCAATCCCTAACTCTCATTCCTATAAATGAATATTTGTCCCAATTTGTCCTCTTGAATTCTAACTTTACCATCATATTGTGATCTTTCCTACTTTTAAAGTCACCCGCTCAAACTTGTTCGTCTACTGATGTCATACCACGCCATCTCTCCACTGACAGCTCGGATCATACCACTTAAAGTAAATTTATTATTCCACCTATACCACTTAGTCGAGTAGCTCGTCTTCTTTCTCCCAAGTCTTCCCAGCCCAAATTTTACATTTTTGTAACACTACTCTTTTGTCTGAAATCACCCAGAACAAATTGAGCTGCTTTTCTTTAGGATTTTTTCAGTTCTTGAATCAAGTAATCCTGATGAGGGTCCCGTACACTGGAACCATAATCTATTTGGGGTCTTACCAGAGACTTGTATACCCCCTGTGGATGGGGGACGCAGACAAAGAATACACCCATGGTATCCCCTGCCTCTAGTGAGAGGCGACTAAAAGGAGCGACCAAGGGATGACTGTATTAGAACCATGAGACTACTTGTAATTAGTGCCACCTCGTGGGGAACACCATGGGTCGCTTTTACTTGCACGTAATACCACTATGTTAGGTACAAAATAGGGTTGGATTAGTAGCAACAGAGTGCACTGTCGGCTTTTACAGTACCTGTGATTAGTTCTACTATATGAGCGACACCATGGTTCTGGTTTGCCTATGATTAGGATCCACTATGTGAGGAACACCACTGGAAGTACGAGTCTCTGTGGTTAGTATACTTATGTGACGAACACCATAGGTTTGCGTTGCCTGTAAATGGCGCCGCAATGTGCGAAACACCATAGGTCTGTGTTACATGTGCAAATTTCATTATCTGTGAGTAGTACCATAATGTGTGGAATACCACGAGTCTACAGTACTTTTGATTAGTACCGCAACAGAACAAATACCATAGTTCTAGTTTCTTAGCGATAAGTATATGATATAAAAATAATATAGAAGCCTCCACCTTATCAATACAATGTTTATTTACAAGGTGCAGTAAATTCAGTACCGGTTTCGACCCCTATGGGGTCATCCTCAGCTGTTATACATTAAATCGGTTTCAAAAACATCACATAAGGACTAATGTCTTCATATCACTGACCCAATTTGAAAGATCATGAAAAAGTAAATATAACAGTAGTATAATGGATCTTTTCTCATTGACTAGAAAATTGCTTGTTATGTAAAGCGTCATCTCATTGTAGCCTGAGTCTAGTAAACATCAAATAAAGTTTACAACGGTATACCATTATGAGCGGCCGATGGCGTGGATTTTGGACCCCCTTTAGGCTACAAGAATCATTGATTCAATATTGTGCTATAGAAGCAGTCCCTTGGTCAGTAATACTATTGTTTTATGTCAGTTTCTGTGAATGTGAGGCATTGCAGGTCAGACCCACTGATTGTTTTAAATTCATATCCATCCATTCATACTTCATCCTCACGTTTTGAATTCTGGTCACTGGAGGATTTTGGACTTTTAATTTGTCATTCCATTTCATCTCATTTTGTACCATTAGGGGCCGATGAGCTAGATGTTATGCCCCTTTAAACAATAAGTATCATCAGAGACTTGTATGCCCTCTCCTTTACATCCTTACTACAACCCCTAAACACTCTCATAACCATGTGTAGAGATCTGTACCCTTTATTTATAATCCCATTTATGTGATTACCCCAATGAAGATCTTTACTTACATTAACACCTAGGTACTTATAGTGATCCCCATAAGGAACTTTCACCCCATCAATTCAGTAATTAAAACTGAGAGGACTTTTCCTATTTGTGAAACTCCCAACCTGACTTTTAACCCCGTTTATCATCATACCATTGCCTGCTGTCCATCTCACAACGTTATCGACGTCATTTTGCAGTTGCTCACAATCTTGTAACTTATTTATCACTCTATACAGAATAACATCACCTGCAAAAAGCCTTATCTCAGATTCCACTTCTTTACTCATATCATTTATATATACGAGAAAACATAAAGGTCCAGTAATACTGCCTTGAGGAATTCCCCTCATAATTATTACAGGGTCAGATAAAGCTTCGTCTACTCTAATTCTCTGAGATCTATTTTCTAGAAATATAGTAATCCATTTAGTCACTCTTTTGTCTAGTCCAATTGTACTCATTTTTGCCAGTAGTCTCCCATGATCCACCCAACCAAATGTCTTAGACAGGTCAGTCGTGATACAGTCCATTTGACCTCCTGAATCCAAGATATCTGCTTTATCTTGCTGGAATCCGACAAGTTCAGTTTCAGTGGAATAACCTTCCCTAAACACAAAATGCCTGCTATCAAACCAGTTATCGATTTCACAAGCATGTCTATAATCATACAGAATGCTTTCCCAAAGCTTATATGCAATTCATGTCAAACTGACCAGCCTGTAGTTTTCAGCATTATGTCTATCACCCTTCCCTTTATACGTAGGGGCTACTATAGTAATTCTCCATTCATTTGGTATAGCTCCTTCATGCAAACAATAACCAAATAAGTACTTCAGATATTGTACTATATCCCAACCCATTTTCTTTAGTATATCCCCAAAAATCTTATCAATTCCAGCTGCTTTTCTAGTTTTCAACTTTTGTATCTTATTGGTAAATTTTAATACTTCTTTAGCATTAGTCACCTCCTCTATCTGGACATTATCCTTGTAACCAACAATCTTTACATACTGCTTACTGAATACATCATTAGTCCAACCCGGAGGCCACTCACGCGTAGCGACTGTTGTTTATTTCCTCGCTCGCGGCCTACTCGGAAAGGATGTTCTCTAGCAGTGCTCGTGCTGCCAACCTCTGTACTTAGGAACTATGCTTGCTTCGCTAGCTGGTGGTGGTGATTATTAGATTCTTGCCTCTGGACGGAAGACGATTGGTCTGAACGGTTAGGATTCTTGCCATGGACAAGACCATTGGTCTGGACAGTTAGGATTCTTGTAGTTGACAAGACCATTTGTGTGGACGGTTAGAAGCCCCGAAGTGGCGTTAGACTCCTAGTTTCGTGAGGAAAGACGATTGGTCTGGACGGTTAGGATGCTTGCCATGGAGAAAACCATTGTTCTGGATAGTTAGGATTCTTGCCATGGACAAGACCATTGGTCTGGATGGTTAGAAGCCGCAAAGTGGCGTTAGGCCCCTAGTTTCGTGAGGAAAGACGATTGGTCTGGACGGAAGACGATTGGTCTGGACGGTTAGGATTCTTGCCGTGGACAAGACCATTGGTCTGGACGGTTAGAAGCCGCGAAGCGGCCCTGGGCTTCTAGTTTCGTGAGCGCGGCCACTCGTGCTTGTTCCTTCACGGGAAGGAGATCACATGCCACTTTACATTGGCCAAAAGGAATACAAGAAGCTACTCGAGAAATGAATATGGCGTGTAATAATCTTAATTAGGTTATAAAAGTAAATGTACTTCTTGGGGCGGGATGGTGGGTTCCTGGACATCGCAATGAACACCTCTCTCCTCTCAGACGCTCTCCAAGTAAGATTGCATTAATTTCCACTCACTTATAACATTACAAATGTAGTGGCCCCCGGGCTGGATTAATACCCTGAATACTTCTGCCATTTGAAGATCCTCAAAAACACACTCCCCTTGTTCAGTAATGATTCCTAGAATGTCCTTCTTGTAAACTGTTTCTGCCTTAAAGTACCTATACATACCTTTCCATTTTTCACTTTCTTTACAGGTTTGTAGGCTTTCCTGCCAGCTGCCAGAAGTCTACAACAAACATTAGAAACATGCAAATTCACTCTCCTTTCCCCCATTTCACAAACCAAGTCCAAAGCAGTTAGCCTGCAGTTTGATCTGCTTCTTCTCAGGAGAAAATGTTGGTCATTTGGCATTGTTTTGTTCTTCCTGTCACAGTTTCCCTTCTTCTTTGGTGAAAACTAGCCAGTCTCTTCTCGCCACTGAATAATTATCTTTATAGTGCCTACACCGACATCTTTGTGCCATGGGCATACTCTGAGATAATACAACACTACACTTCCTGGAAGTTGTAACCATTAAATACATAGGTATTAATTTCACACAAGGAAATATCAAAATAAATACACTTTGAACCTAAAACAATCATCACAGAGATTAATTACCAATGAATAACAGTGTAAAGAATGCACAGACAGTGTGGGATCTAAGAATAAGCAATGTGTAGCACACTGTTGCCGACTATATAGGAATAATATGAAGAAAGAAAAAATAGGTAATAATTTGTTCCTATTAATTTGCATGGTACTATGGACAATTATTATTTGCTCTAACAATGCTAAACATTTACAAGTAGATAAACAAAACATGTAAAATATAAATAGGCTTAATTTTCACGCACTGAGTTGTATAGTACGCAAACCTTTTCTTGAGCCCTGCACTCCATAGTGCTGAATGGGAACTAGGGCTCAAGAAAAAGTTCGCGTACTATACTTAACACTGGTTTGTGGAAAGTATGGCCATGGCAGAGTACATGCATGCACTATACAACTGTTGATAATGTTGTCTACAGTATGTGTTACTTTTGATGAAGTAAGTCATCTGAAAAAAATGTATTGTATATTAAAAGTGTAATTTTTCCTCAGTCTACTAATAAGTTATAAAAGTAAAAGGAATGGGGATGACTATTCATTATACAGATGTCATGGTATATATTTATGAAATGAAATGAAATGAAATCAAAACGGAAGACCTGTTGAAATGGCCTCTCAGTGGCTGTTGAAGTCTGCCTTCCTGATGAAGCTGGGACACAGAAGTGAGCTCATTCGGGGCTGAGAGGACCTGAGGAGAGAGCCTATCAATTTGAAGCTGGTGGTTTATGATGATAGTCCTTGTCCTTTTGTGTTTTCATGTTTGTCCCTCTCTCCTCTTTAGATTCCTCCCTCTTCCCACACCTACCTGCAAATATGTTCATCCTATTATGTGTTCATTTTCATCTGTTTATGTACTATGTATTGAATCTTTTTAATGATGGGTTTTAGATGTAGATTTTATCACACATCATTCCATTTTAGGTACTAGAGTCTCAAATGTATTCAAAGTCATCTTGAGCCTATAAATCAACAGAAATAACATGCTTAGATTTGTTACATAAATACACTCTCTTCTAGATAAGTTTTACAAACTAAGGTGCATGTAAATATTAAACATAAATTAAGAAACATATGTAACAATCTGCTGGACAAACCTTCTGTAGTGTGTACATTAGACGTCAACACAAGTAGCAAACAAATGAAAGAGGGGTGGAACTCTGTGATTAATAAATTGTACAGTTCCAGATTTCCACTACCCGATTCTCATTTGTCTGTAACTTGTGTTGATGTCTAACATTCACATTACAAAATGCTTTTCCAGAGGTTTTTAAAACATGTTTTATAATTCATGCTTAATATTTACTGCTGGGCTGAGTGGCTCAGATGGTTGAGGCACTGACATTCTGACCCCAACTTAGCAGGTTCGATCCTGGCTCAGATATTTGAATGTGCTCAAAGACGTCAGCCTTGTGTTGGTAGATTTACTGGCACATGAAAGAACTCGTGCAGTACTAAATTCCAGCACCTCAGCAACCCCAAAAACTGTAAAAGTAGTTGGTGGGACGTAAAGGAAATAACATTATTATTTAATATTTACTAGAGGACCCATACTGCTCTGCAGCATTGGTTATAAATAGGTCTGATAACTTGTCTTGATATGAAATTGCTCTATGCGCTGCTCTGATACTTTTTTGAACATGTACTTTTATGATTTGTATTACCTGTTAATTATGTGTGAGGTGAATTTTTGTACATTTCTTTATCATGGCATTTTTTTATTTTTTTTAATTTTTTATTTTTTTACAATTTGGTTTACATCGCACCAATACAGATAGGTCTTATGGTGGCGAAGGGGTAGGAAAGGGCTAGGAGCAGGAAGGAAGCGACCGTGGCCTTAATTAAGGTGCAAGGTGTGTCTTACTCCCACGGTATTTCTCTCCAGATAGTATTAAGTCATATCTGTACCAAGTTTGGTTAGAATTACAGGCTTGCCTATAGTCGCTGTTATTTTTAATCATTTAGCTTCACCAATATATTGCTCCTTAACTGTATGCAACCCACGAAGTACAACATGATTTGCGAGCTAGGGTAAGCCTTCTTCATCTGCAAATTAGAGTATCATTTAATAGTTTGACTTTATGTTTACTCAGAGTTGACTGAATTTAGAGACCTGTCAGTGCCTGATCATTCAGCCGCAGGTAATTCTGAAGAGAACAAAAATGTAGCAAATCGGTCCAGTAGAATGGACGGATGGACTGGACAAAGCTGTTTTAATTATACATTTTTAATATATAGATATGCACTTTGCAGGTCAGATCAGGATCATCCTGTTACCGTACGTGACAGCAGATGGCTCTACCTCCAACTGTCTGGCCATTACCAAACTTGACACCCAAAGGGGGGGACCAACAGCAAAAGGTGAAGGAGCCCTCCCTTTGGAGGCCAGGTGAAGTCTTTGTGTAGGAAATGACACATAGGTGAACATGGGCAACGGTTTAGATGGCACAAGATGAACCCATTCCCAATGGCAGAAAGTTGAAGAACTTTCTCCTGTCAGCAACGTCTGTACTTCTGTAAAGTTGTTGCATAAGGCGTCTGTACTCCTGAGGAGCGGCCTAAAGTTACACCTGGCTAGGAATATAACGCCTCTGGAAGTGGCGACCCCATTGAAATAATAGCCTATATATGATATGGTACTTCTGAACTTGTCTTGGAAAAGGGTAGGAGGTATCATGCTGTAAGCGATGCGCAATTCCTTGCGCACTGGGGAAACTGTGAAAAATGAGCAACCAGTAGCCAATATCATGAAGGTGGGCATAATCAACTTTATGACCCTGACAGGAAAGGCAGAAAAAGTGGTGGATTTTATGGAGAAAGAAGATATTGAAATGATGGGGCTGTGTGAAGTTAATTGGAAGGGGAAATGAAAGAAGAGAATGAGGAAAGGATATACACTATACAAGAGTGGTGGCATAGAGGCGGAAAATGGAGTGGGTCTGATAATTTCAGAACAACTGGAAGAGTATGTTGATATGGTGAAGTTCATCAGCAACAGACTAAGAATGAGGAACGGAGTGAAAGACTTCATACAAGTGTATGCAACACAGACATGGAACAAGGAGGAGGATATTGAGGAATTCCTGGAGAAACTAGAAAAGGAGATAACTGATGTGGAAGTGATTATAATGGGAGACTTAAGTGCACAGGTGGGAAACGAAAGATAAGGAAAGGAAGAAGTATGGTAATTGAACCACACGGATATAGGGAAAGGAATTAAGGAGGGAAACTAGTTTAATTTTGTGAGAAGAATGTAATGATTGTGGACAACACATGGTTTAGGAAGAAAAACAGCAGGAAATTGACAAGATATGGCTAGGGTGACAGAAGAATAAAGTCAGTAATTGATTACTTTCTGGTGGAAAGGACAAATTGCAGACAGTTGATGGATGTAACAGCATTACCAGGAGAAGCATTTGATGGAGATCATAGAGTTGTGATTTTTTTTTTTAATGAGTGTGGGGAAAAAAGGAAAAATTAAGAGATAGTAAAATAAAAGTATGGAAATTAAAAGATCAGAATGTCAGGAAGAATTTCTAGGGAGACTGAAACAACAAATTCCAGTTACTGAAGTAGTAAATGTTGAA